>NW_027106266.1:99618-162099 GCF_000696795.3 Halyomorpha halys | reverse complement strand
TATATGAATTAAATATGTCTGTAATAAATAAATCCCTATATAAAACGGATGTAAAAATGCTAAGTAGTTAAACAATTTTTTTTTTCTGGTTTAAATTAAATCAATATTTATTTTTAAAAGAAAGATGAAAAAAAAATGGAGAGGTTATGAGTGAGTATTGTATAATTATATGCTTGAAAAAATCCCGGATAGGGCCGGGGACTCGATCTCGTAACCTTAGGGTTGGCAGACAGACCCGACATTTATATTTTTATAAATCTTAAATTATTTATTAATTTCATGAGGTTTCTTTTCCAGTTATTACATGTATATCTATAATTAATATATTATTTATCTATAAAGTATAGCTTAAATCATTTCATTAGTATTCTGTTGAATGTTGTCAAAATCAATATAGAAAATCGAATAAAGTTTAAAATTGTATAATAGATATTGTGGGGGTAAAATTGAATCATTAATAGATTGAAATAATATGTATGAATACATTATATAAAGTAGATAAACTCACAAACACGACGCACTCACTCACACACACGCCCACACACTTTATTATGATTATTCCGCTAATTTATCTAATCTGTTACTTAAATACGCTTTAAAGAACTTGTGAAATCTTGATTTATATCATGCATGGATCATATAATTTGTATTATAATCGGATGAAACTGTCTTCTGTAAGTTATATCAGGACACAGCTGCTGCTAATCAGTCAATTGTAAAAAATTTAAATTCAAATTTTATTCCACAGTAAAGAAGTTGTTAAGCTTCTTGAATAATCGCCTAATGTCTCAGTCTGCGATGAAAGGTTAATCCTACCATAAAGTACCTTAATAACACCCGAAGGTGAACAAGAAACGGATATCTTGACATATTGATTTCGTTCCAAAATAAACATAAAATTATAATTTAAATTATTTAGGTTTCGAAAAAGAGTTATTACATTAAATATGCATATTTTTCGTACTTTTTTTCAGTTTTAATTCCCTCCTTAATATACCAGTTCAAAGAAATTACATAACGCAAGTTTATTATAATATACTTTTACGATTTCTGTGCTCCTATGAAAATGTTATTTTTTTCTTTTTTCTAATTCCTGAATATCCTCCAAAATTACATAAAAATACTTATTTATTACATTTTTCATAAATTATTTTAATGAATAATATATAGTATAATTATTAATTTTATATAACAAATACTTTTTTACTGTATTTACATTGCGAAGTAAGCCAGGCAAACATTTTTTTCTTTTTATGAAAAGTCCTATTTGAGGATTTTCCCTCAAAGACAATGTTTCTAGCCTACTTTATAGGAAGCTATTTTGTATACATTTAATATAATTAGCATTATTTGTTTATTCCTCTGCATCCAAAAACAAATCGGTGAGATTACCTTACCGCGTTTTGCTATATTAAGAGCACAATATTGAAATAATTTTACCCGACTGACCTATCAAAAAATAATTCTTTTATGAATAGTTGATAAAATATTTTTTTTTTTTACTCAATCATTATCTTTTTGGGGTCTATGATTTTTTTTTTTGTTTGATTTGAAAACCACAATCTAACGTCTTTACGAACCTTGCGTGGGGTTTAGGTCCTTCTAAACTGCTCTTAGTAGTACAAATCGGACCTTTGTACCAATTAGAACCGGATGTATTATATAACGTATGAGAAATTTTTCTTTATCTGAAAATTTTTTTCTCCTATTTGAAGGCATATAAACTAAATGATGTGTGTTAGAAGAACAGAAATTAAGCTTTCTAACAGATATAGTTGCGTTGGATTTCGATAAAATTGTTAAAGAGTTATGAATTTATTTCGTGAATGCGGTATGGCGGCAGGAAAAAAAAAACCTCCAATAATTTCTAATTTTAGATCTATATGATAATTCGTTTTTAAGAGTTTCAAATAATGCTAAATCTGTCACATCTAAATCAGATGTGAATCTGACTATCAAGTCATCAGACTATAACAAAACATTTTTTAGAGGAAAAATCATTTCCTCAAAAAAATGTTTTTCATGTACTGCACTATAGGCCCATATTGGCTTATGTTATTTTTTATACAATTAAACTTATTTAATACAATCGATAATCTTTTGTTGTTGTTTCACACGAACAAATAAATCTATTACTACATTATAACCACCAAATACATGCAGTGCAAAGACCTATTATCTTTTTCGACCTATTATCTTCAAAATATGTTTCATTTAAAATCACTGATGCTACGTTTGCAGTTTCCCACTGTTAGTCAGATTTTTTTTTTTTTTTTTTTTGGCATTATGACTCTCATTCAGTTTAATATAGCCGAAGAGCGGTAATGTTCATTCATTTTTTGAGTCCATCGTAAAATATAAATATTAACTGACTCAGATGTGAATCGAACTCAAACTTCTGAACCAGACACTATGGAACCCTTGCCCAACATGCTTGCTCTTCTAACGGTTTAATTTTATAATCCGTATTTTATGCTTTAAAAAAAAGTATAATCCGATATCAGTATAGAAATATAAATTTTATAATTCAATATTCGAGATTATTGAATAAATTTAATTAAAGATAAGTAAAATGAAAAGTCATTGGCCTAATTTAAAAATAAAATCAGCCTTAAGTAATATTTTGTCAGCTTGTTTCCTCATAATTTACTTAAGTTCACCATATCAACTCGACCCATCCTTGTCAATATTAGTTCATCAGTCTAATTGGCTCAAGTAAAAGCGCAAAATATATTTCTCCATTCTTTTATTATTGTTATTGCTGGTTATTCCCGTGTATAGTTTTTATAATAATTAATTTTTAAACCGGAAATTTACTGAAAAAATAACGATATACTACGCACCAGACAACTTTCGCTGAAATCATACTACACTTAATCCTACTTGAGTTGAAATTTATCTTTGGTAGTTTCAAAACGATAAATTCATTGTTATCCTCTTTGAGAATCCTTCCCCTTACTATATTCCCAGTTATATTTTAAAAGAAAACAACTATTTCTATAGTTTCTTGTTTTCATGGTCATTATGACAGTTGTCAATAAGTGAGACTATTGTCATGCAAGCCATGGAAACACGAAAACAAATGTATTCTTAGTAAATTATTATATTCTTTCATGTTTTATATTTATCCAAGTTTTTCATCCGGCTAATAGTGAACGAGGGTTAGTTATTTCAAATAATAAAGAAAAAATATTTAAGAAAGATTTTTTTTTTAAATTTAACTTTTAAACCCTGCCAGACTATCTCGATGAGTATAATAACCACTTAATATGTTAGAGAAAATGAAGAAAAGTTGTATACTTGATGACATAATGTTGGTCATTAGATTTATGTTAAACAGTTCAAATAGCATTGCAGCAATATACCCTAAATACATAATTTCAGTTTCGTCCATTCGTTACTGAACCGGATTGTTCACAAACTACAGCGATCCTGGGTTATTTCTACTCAGTAGATCAGAAAATGTGGTATCCCATGAAAATACGAAATTTTCCTCGATCGCTATATTTTCTTTTACTACGTATATTTCATATAAAAATTAGTGAAAGTAATGATGAATAAAATGTAATAATAAATACAGTTAACGTACTTAAAGAAATTCCTACCTTCAAATATATCCTCTTTTTTGACAGTTTGTCAGAATATCTTCCTAAATTTCATTAGTATTTTTTTGTTAGATATATTGTTCTCATTTCAATGCAATAAAGTTTTTTGTTTTTTTTTTTATGAGAAAAGCTGGCTGTTTGGAAATGAAGTACTAACTATAAATTCGTTCTTTTTTTTAAATAAATTTTTTATTGTTTAATATTTCTGATTATTTATTAATTTTTCATTGGGAACCTCTTAAAAAATAAATTTGCATAATCAACGCATTCGCTTTTTTATGAGCTGCTCTATGATAGAAATAGATATCCAGTTCTTTATTTCTTCTGGAAGTGTTCCTCTCTTGTTTTTTTTCTTCCCGATCAGATTTCACTTCCAAAAGAGACAATTCAACATCAGTGACAAGAGGGGATCCCAACGAACTCCCCTAAAAGACGAAGCATTAATCCTATCAATGTGAGACAGGGACTCCATTCCTTCGTGAATAAAAATTCAAATTAAGCACTCAAATGTGGCCGTCATCTTTCGATTTCTTTCTTTTTTTTCCATCCTACAATCCTCTCCCGTGAAATGATCATGATGGCCTCGCGACTTAAATCTGGCCTATTATCTTATGAAATATTAATCTACAGCCTATCACGTTTTCAACTTTACAAATGGTTCAGTTTGTAGCATTAGTTTATAGATTATAGTTTTCCCAGTTTTTATCTTAGGAGGTAAAAATACGATTTACAGTTATGAACTTTAAAAACGTTTTCCTTAGTTTTAAATCCGGGTGGCGATGTTAGAGTAGGTATTACGGTTTTATGGCACTCTCACTCAAGTAATAAAATTACTCTAAAATCTAACATTTAGTTTAAGTAGATATCAAGTATTTTGTTTTATATAACAATTCATTTATGTTTTATATTCAACTAAGCCAGTATATTTTGACTCATATTAATGTATTTTTCATTTATGGTTTTAAACTTTCATTTTTGTTTTAATGTAAAATAAAAACCTTCCAATTTTTTTTGTTTTCTGTAAGGTTAGATTTTTGCGATATGATACGGGTTGTATTGAGGGTGTGATATGTACTGCTATATGAAAAAATTCATTAATATTTTGGGAAATCCATAAATGTTTAGAGAACTCGTTACGAATAATACTTATTTATTTACCAGACCTGAGGAAATTGTGGTCAGGGTGGCTGTAATTATTAAAGCCAAAATAATATAAGTCTATTTATTGAATGTCAACATTTCTGCTCACATTGCAATCCTTCCAAATGAAAGAAAAGAAAATATTTCAAATTACTAAAGTTAACGTAGAACCTTGTGGGGTGAGGTCGAACATTCTGAATACAGGAGGGTGAGACGTTCCTCTTATTCACAACCATAGAGCTATATTTTCAAATGTCCGCCATATTGATTTTTTCTCACATGTTAAAGGGAAGAACAGCCCCTTAAGGTTTTTGAAAATAATATTACATGAAATATTTGGATAGTAAAAGGATGAATTAACTAGAGAATTTAGACGGTGAATTGAGAACTGCACTAGTATTGTGGCGAATAAGATGGGCGTGTAAGGTTTGTTGTAACGATTTATAAATTGTAAGGATTGGGACGTTGTAACGAAGGGATCCCTAAAATATTAATAAACACTGAACCGACGTGTAAACGTCCGAAGGGTAGCCTCTCAGAACTAAACACTTCTTCGTTTATGTTCGATTTAATCCTTAAATATTAACTTAGCTACGACAATAGGCTTAAAGTATAAACATAGACCCTTTAACAAAACCTTTTGTAAACGATAAATTCAACGTTAGATGTCATTACCTCGGCTGTGGAACGTCGGTGTCATTATAATTTGACGATGTTGTAAGCTGCCTGTGAAGAAACCGCTGGGGATTCTTCGAACGCCGATGGATGAAGACACAATGCCTGGGTTCGGAATATATATAGGGTAAATCAGGGGTGGAAACGGCGGTTTCCCGGATCCTCTGTGGTTGCCATCCTGCGGTCTACCATCACTCTAAGAGCCCTCCCTCTTCCACTCTTCTTCGGTTTGATAAATCTCTTAAGAAGAACATGGTTCTTCAAATAGAGCGGACTGTAACTTAAAATGAATTATTTTTAAACTGTGTAAATTTTTAATATATCTACATTATGAAACAATCTAATAGCATTTTTGTTTGCTATATTTGTTTATTTTTTTATAATGTTATAGAACAATTCCTTCCAAAAACTGTTAAATTTTGTCACTATTAGATTAATATCTTATTTATCTGTCCAAAAAAACACCTGTTTACCTCGTTATTATCTAGTACCAAAACTTTAAAATAAATAAATGCATTTTAAAATGGACATGACCTGTTTTGGAATTCAATTATATTTATAATATTTACAGCAATTGGATATGAACATCTAGCGACTACCAGTGGATTGGCGCTGGTTTCTTCATCATTATCCCGTAAATATCTCATTTTTCGTATTTCAAGCTCTTACAGCCTTTTTATTTTTATGTCTCAGTTATATTGATAAAAATTTAAAAATAAGATTTGGCCATATATTATACTCTTTTATGAATGTATTTTATTCATATTACGGATTTTGAGTTGAGATGGGTTCTATTTCCACCCTTCCTTTCCAGACACTAGTCTCAGTAACATTAGCAAATAAATGACTAAAAAGAACATTATTTTAGCCGATTTTTATTTTTTTATTAGATACAATACGATACATAGTATTGTTGATATTTTCAGACATTTAAGCTATCTCAACTATAGCGATTATTATTTATTTATTTATCTCCTATATTACTCCTTTCCCTTTGTCGGCTATTTCTTTTTCTCTTTAATATTTTGAATATGATTTTTAGGTTTTGAAGCCATCTATTCTTGTTAGTGGGGAAGTTTTCTGAATCACTTTCCGACTTGCGAACTATTATCTATGAAACCTAGTTAACACATAGCTATTAGAAAATTAGAAAATATTTTAGTGATTATTGAATCCCTAACTAACTAGAGAATTAGGTGAGGTTTAGTCACATATTCTGAATCTGGTATACGTTTATGTCAGTGGTGGCAAAAAATAAAAATAAATAAAGCGGGAGTCAACCACTTATTTTTTAAACGTGGGAGGGGAGAGGAGACAGCGGTGGATCTTGAAAACTTTTCAACGACTTTATACGAGACAGTCCCTATATTTCTTTTTGGTTCACCAAAAATACTGAAGCGGTAAATCATACTTTCTTTCGCTAAGAATCTCAACTAAATCCTTATTTAACAAGTGGTTTGTTTTTGTTAACTCCAGACGTCTACTTAGAGGTAACCATTTTCTTCTAATTATAAGGGAAATGTCAGCGTTAATTTCACTTAACTAGCTCGAAATAAATATATACTCCAACTGAAACCACTCCAAACTATGTTCTTTTGTAGGATCTACAATGCATTCGGACTTTTCGTCCTCAAATTTGTAGTCACGTGGTAATTTAGTCTATCCTGATTATTCATTCCATTTTGTTTTTGGACTGAAGTGTGTTTATTTCATTAATATATTAAAATAGTGATTGAACAGTTTTCTTAAGTTATATTTTTCTTGTTTGTTTTTTTTCTATTTGAAGCGAGAAAATTTATACATTAAAAAAAAATAAATCTGATAAAGAAACTTTACTTTCCCAAGTTTTGATGAGAAAAGTAGACTCGTGTTGAAATCAGCGCTATTTTTGAGATTAAAAAAAAAAAATCTATGGGCCAGGGAAGGCAAACATTTTTTATTTTTCTATTGCTTTGTTTGTTTGTTTATTGATGCTTAAAGGCTGATCATCACCACCTATGGCATGATAAAAGTAAAAAAAAAATGATAAAAAAAAATTTAAATCGAAACGGAGTTATAATTTGGAAAGAAGGCGATATGCTTTTAAAAATTAAAAACACTAATGTAATTTTAGCTTCCTCGTCTGTGAGAGCTTCTGATAAATTTGGGGTCAGTCCTATCATATTTATTGTTGGCAAATAGTGAGTACATTCTTCAAAAATATGTCTAATCGTGAGAATGGACTGACAATATTTGCACGTTGGAGGTGGCAGTTTTCTGATCAGGTGAGAGCGCGTGAGGATCTATTCTCAAGCGGGTTAGAGCAACTTCCTCCCTGCGGCTGTTGCGGTAGGATGTTGATCATGGTTTTACAGACCGTTTTATTTCTTTTAATTTACTCAGAGAAGATTCATCCCACTTGGCCTGCCATCTTTCTAATATTTGTAATTTAAGGTTTTTTTTTTTTTCCTATTCGTGTGTGGGATTCTTACCCACTAAAACCACCGCCCTACACCTCTTTCTCACCTCCAAGGGACCGCCTCTAGGCATTACATCATGGGGGTGATTGGCTGAGTGCCGCCTCATTGTTTTAAGCTATCTCCTGGTTCGCCTATCTCTCCCCTCATTTCTTAACTGCAGCAAATCGTTGGCCTGCCATCCAATAATCTTGGTTAAGCAGCATAATATTGACAATATTATCTGCTGTCGGGTTTGAGTTGCAAACGCGTCGGAAGTCTCTTCTTTCTTCATGAAAGCGGTGACAGAAGAAGAAAACGTGTTCTGCACTCTCTTCCGTTCCTGGGCACAATGGACATTCTCCAGTCTCATCGAGCTTAAACCTATACTAGTAGGCTCGGAAGCAACCATGCCCTGTGATAAACTAGGTGATATAATAATCTACCTCCCCGTGGTTCCTATTCACCCAGGCCTCGATGTTAGGCACCAGCCTGTATGTCCATCTTCCACTGAATGCCATATTCCAGTAATTTAAGGGGTTTACTGAGTTCTGATGGTAAATGTTTCTCAAACTTTTTAGAGAGCTCAATGAATCTGAGATTATTACTGTCTTCTGAGTTATTGAAGAGAAAAAATGGAGGCTGATGCTTATCGCGTGGAGTTCGGCGTTGTATATTGAGCATAACTTATGTAATTTAAATTTGTGGGTTGAATAGTGAGTGACGAAAGATGAGACATTCGAGCTTTCGGATTTGGAACCATCACTGTATATTAAAAAATAATCTGGAATATTTTCTAGAAGACGCGACAACCGTTCTTTATACTTGACAGATGTGGTCTTATTTTTGTGCATAAGTGACAGATGTAGCATTGTTACTGGTTGTTTTAGAGTTCAAGTTTCTGTTGCTTTAAAAATTCTTTATATTCATATTAACTTTTTTTCTACCCAGAATACTATAGGTGAACAAATGCGAATACATTTTTATTTCTGTGGTGGTCCAACAAGATGAAAACTTTAAAATTAGTTGGTTACCTCTAGAGAACCCCATTTATTTATTTATCTATGAAGGTTAGAAATTTCGGCCGAAACCTTGGCACTAATAAATAAGTGTTATAGCTTATTGGTGTTATCCTATGACCGCCTATCCCCCACTTCAACCATCATCTCATATACTTATTTATCTAGTATTTTTATTCAATTACAGTCTCTCATAGATGAACGGAAATAATCATTCGACAAAGCAATTTAAATATTCCGGGTGTTGAGAGAGATGTAGCATTTGCTGTAATAGGTGAACCGTGTATGTTAATTAGAACGGATATGATATTCATATATTCAATAGAGAATTCATAGCGTATGAATGTGTACTCAAATGTAGCCATCTAATTAATAAGGGATGAGAGAAATGAATGGTTCCTAATCAAGATTCAAGGAAACTTAAGGCAAAGTTATCATCAGTGGTTAATTACTAATGATTAATTTTATAAGTCAACTATTGACTAAGTTCTCATTCAGAACATACTATTTGCTAATAATTAATTTTTCCTTTAAAAAGACACCTGCCCCATAACTAGTTATTAAATATCATGAGACGGCTTACTTTATAGTAGTCATATAGTATGACTACTATTCTTAATAATTTATTTATATGTATGTTTGAACCTCTGAATTGCTTTATACTTAATATTTAGTTATTATACATTGGTCAACCATAAATATATTATATAATATAAATACAATAATAGTATTATTATAATTCAAGGTAATTTTTCGTACCATTTGAAGAATGTTAACAATTAAATCACACAAATTAAATCATTTTAATTGACAAAAAACAGCTACTACATCTAATCAAAGAGAAGAACCTTTTCGACTCCAAAATGTTCTACAACCTATATTACATAAAATTACTCATCTTCTTTTCTGCAATCAATAGAGAAGGTAAATAAATTAAATGATATTGGTAGATAAACGAAAGTAAAAAAAAACAAACTAAAAATGGATTTATAATATACAAATTATAGGAAAGAAATATAACATTAAATATACCTACATAAAAATATACATATTTTTAAATGTATTTGAACATTTATATAATTATATGTGAGGATAGAAGAAATGTATAATAATAAAAACTATTTATAACTAAAGTTAAATAATGGATAATTAAGTAAATTATTCTTTAACAGAAATGCTTAGCTTACAACCTAGTTGCAAGTCTTGTATTATACATAATTTATTTATAGACATTGTATTCTGATTTATAATTTACACTCGTACTTTATATTAATGAATGAACCACTCAAGACGTGGTTTGAAAGGCTTAGCTAATTCCTGGTTTTAAAATAAATAAATAGGTAAAAATTGCCTGTTGAAAATAATATGAGCATTTGCCGTTCATTAGCCTACAGCTAATTTAGCGTTCATAGGTTTCTTTTCACTTCATTAGTAAATTTGTTAAGCAAAAACTAAACACTTAAGTTACTTTTAGTTTTTGTTTCTTCAATCGTTTTCTTTTTTCCTAAACTAAATTTTAAACGATGACGTATAATATTTTTCTGATACTAAGTATAATATAAATTCCCCTATTGATTCATCTTTTCACTGTCAGCCGGTGTCCCTCAGTGTGCTATGTTAGGTCCTACTTTTTTTACAGCTAATATCACTACTACCCATTATACTCATTTTATTTTAATTTTAAAATTTTACTTTTTTTTTTATTGTATTGTTAAATTTTAATCATTATTTCTTCATGCACATAATTTGATTATATTATATTGATAAATAATTTATATTTATAAATAATTTCAAATTATGAAGAAGATGGTCAGGGTCAAAAGAGAAACAAAAACAGTTTGATTATGTTCATATTATTTATCTTTTGGTTTATATACATTAAGATATTTTATTATTTATTTCATTTTTTATTATTATTATTTTAAAATTTTCGTATCAATGTGATATTTTATTAGTATCACTTATTTCCCAAGATTGTAATACTTATCAATAATTTTTTTTTAAAAATTGATATCACTACCAATCCTGGTACTCTCCTCACTAGCTACTGTCAAATATGATCCTACTGTTTCCTTAAATCTGGAGTTGAACTTCTCATACATTGAAGAATGTTTTAAAGACTACATAATACAAATAAAATGCTATTATTTTTCTTCACGAACCCACAGCATTCTTTCATATAGTATCTTTTAATGTTCCACTTATTCCTCTTGAACTAAAACGATCCCACCGTTAGTCACAGTACCAGTGAACGTATTGCTCACAAATCACACCGATTCTCTTCAGATTTACAGCAGATGTTGAGAAATCAACAACGATGTTTTGGATTTTTTTTCACTTTTTAAAAATCATTTATATCTATGAACACATATAGTCTAACTGTGAGCATGTATAAGTGGATGCATAATTTAATATAGTAATTTACGAACTAACTGAATCCTAATCGTAACTTTTTAAAATGTAAATTGTAATTGTAAATATGTAATTGTAACTGGAATTGAAAATTTGTGACTTTCTGAATATGTCAATTGTAATCTACTAACTTAGTGAATCCAGTGTAAATGGCCCAAGTGGTCGAAATGCTTAAATAAATAAATTCCTCTTGAACAACCGCTACCCAGGAATCCATATTGACCGGCTTCGTATATGAACTCCTCTCTATGGGTTGAAAAGACTAGGAACTGCTCGTAGATTCTGATTATTAGATAATTTCGTGACAAGAAAATTCAAACTTATAATTTATCACATAAAACCTATAGGGTTTATTTAAACTAGTTAAACACATTAAAACAAAGCTTTGTATGCATAAAGTTGAGCATAGGAGGCCGTAAGAAATCGTCTAATTCCATTCGAATACACCACAACCTTTCAAAGAATACTTTACGATCCTTTTTGTGTTTCTAATAAATTTAACAATAAAGACGGTGATATTCCTCAAGTTGCAGAATTGGCCCGAAATTACATACCCCTTGTCCACTTCTCAACTTGTAATAGTCTTTGAAATTTTAATGAAATGTCACTTTTGTTTACTCTTTTTTTATTCACTTAAAAAAAAAATTATATAAATAACTTGACTTGCCTAGACTAAGAAATAAAATATTTCGATAGGAAGCATTATTTTGAAGTTAAACGGCAGCAGATGGTAGAAGTAAAATCGTTACTAGTAAGCCGGAGAAGACTTGAGTATATCTTGGTAGGGCAGACAATTGTGAAGGATTATCCATCGGCCTTAGAGATTCAGAACCCTTTTCGAAAATTGCCAGAGCCGTAGGGCCGTAAACTTCCTGAGTTCCATATTTAAGGGCCATTCTTGCCGGATAGCCTGGATAAGCTCAATGCTTCACGGACCCATCTCCTTTAAAATCTTTAATGCATTTCTTTTCTATTATCCTCCCTCCAGAGCCCACCTCTCAGTTTGTCCGGACACCATTATATCTCCTTTTAGGATCTCACTGCTATATATTTTTTTAAATCTTTATTGATAAAATTAGTTTATACGACAATTATATTTATTCCTAAAATTGTAGATGTCGTTAAATAAGGGAAAATATTGCATTAAAAACATCTTGCGGTCGGTAACAACAAATTAAAACATGTACTTTCGGATAAATGCATATTTTAGATAAAACATATGAAGAGTCTGCAAAAAACACATTCTCCATTTGTTGTAAATATATTATTATTGTTCATGTACATTATTCTGAAGTTTTAAACCTTATGAAAACTCAAATTTTTATTTTTATTATGCTTATTTAAATTTAATGCTGATAATCACGTTTTCAGATGGACTATTTATCTATCTAACTAACTTGAGCTGAGTAAATTATTTTCAGAATAACAAATAAACATTAATGATTAAATTAATTTACTTTTCGGAAAATAAAAACCTTTGAAACAGATTACCTGTTTTAATGAGTTCCACTGACTATTCATTAATTATTTTAACATGATTGGAGGAAATTTTCATCTCAAATGAAAAAAAAACTTTATTTATTATTTATTCATAGTCCATTTTGTATATAATCGTACTATTTGTTTTGTTTTTTTAATACGTTATTATTATTTATTTTGAATACAAAACTTTTCAAGAGGTCTTCGATCACTAAACGTTTTAATGTTCGTCATAAAACCTTATTGAAAGTTAATTTATATTTATTAATATGTTACTAGTTATTGTTTATAATAATTGATGTAAAAAATCCGGTATTCGTAGAAATAAATTTTACAATTTACTCAACTACATCAATATTTTTAATTATTTTATCACTAGCGGAACGGTCCCTTCACGTTCCATTAATTCCATGGCATAACCTTAGGGTATAGCTAGACTATACCCTTAGGGTATAGCTAGACTATACCACCTTAGCTGGACTGGTATCAACACCAAAGGGAGAAGACTTTGAGAAGTAAAGTATATATATATATATATATTACATTTCACGTATTATATATGTATGAAGCCCTAATACTATTTTAATGAAGAGTATATAAAAAAAATATCAGTGGTTTAGAAGATAGTATTCTAGATACTTTTTAACAATACAGAATATGAGTGTGAGTATGAAAACTAGTTTCCCATATTCACTTTTATTATTTATTTGGATTTCATTGAAGGAATTATTTTTTTATTTAAGCTAACTACTCCATTACAAATACAGTAAAGAACATATGTAAGTAATCATTGATGACAATGCTGAAGGGATGAAATACCCATTAGCAGAATTATTGAAAATTACAAAATTTTATTTTTCTAATGTATGTGATAGTCGAAAAATGCGTTGTAAATGAACCTAGATATTAATTAAAAATTATATTTTGTCAGATATTTATTTATTTTGGATATTCGTTTTAACCTTTATGAATCATAAATTGTTACAATACTGGTCTACGGATCTGAAATCCATAGAATTGACCTTGGACATGTTCCCTTTGTTGTTAGGACAGCCTAGCCATGAGTGCACATGTTCGGTCTTGTGGTAAACACGAGGTGGAAATGTCCATGTCACCGAAGACAGTAGTGCATGTAAATTGTGTGTCGCCTAGGGTCCTCTGTCTTGTAACGGCTCTTCGACTAGGTATTGCTCTTTAGAGGTCTGTAGTCTCTAACAGTAGAACGTTTATTATTTTTACACTGAGGCTAACATATTATGTATATTGTGCAATGAATACACAATTAAGTATTTTTATCATATCAATAGTCTTCAAGGCTCGGTAATTCATATTATATTGGTGGTATTCAATTTATGAATTATTTGTCAGAATAATTAGTTTGATTTTACGTAATAACTAGTTCGGAGTCTTGTACTTTGATCATCCTCTGAACCCCCCCCCTCCCTTTCTCTTCTCCGTCTCTCTCATCATATTATCTATTTATTAAATCTTTAATTGAATACATAGCTGATCATGATTCCTTTCAGATAACTATTATTAGAAAAAAATGTTTTTTCCCGATTAAATTTCTTTTGTGTAGAAACCAGAACAGTTTATATCGAATTCTGAACGCACTTTTTATATGGATTATATTACAAAAGGAAGTATTCCGATATTGTTAAATTTTGAATATAACTTTTCGATGAAAATACTTTAGCTCAATAACTAAACGTAGTACCAAACTGAAATGAAATGTTTGTGGGGATATATGCATGGAATGTTACCAGATTTGGAAAAAAAATATTCGATTGACAAGAGAGGAATACTTTTTTTTTCAAAGTTTGTATTCGATTAACGAGAGATGAATAAATTTTTGTTCGAATAAAAATAGGACTAAAAAATCCAAATACTTTTCTCTTCGAATATTTCAAATACCATTTCAATCGAATAAAAAATTAGTCGAATGCATATTATTCGAATAACAATTTGATTTTTTTTTTCAAATTCACTTATTTTTTTACCACGTTCAATTTCTAATGTATGAGGGTCCTATATTACATATTCAGACGAGTACAAAACGAAAATGCTAACGATTTTAAGATCCCATATCGATTTATTTTAAATTTTTTTATCCCTTTATACATTTTGAGGAACGTAGAATATGAAAATGATATCGATTTTGTGATCGCTTATCGATTTATATGAACTTTTCTGATTAACATGATGAACATGTTAGGGTCCCTTTATATGTTTTGAGATATGTATAATATGAAAATACTACCGATTTTAAGATCGCGTATCGATTTATTTTAACTGAGATAAGAAATCAGAATAGTTAAAATAAATCGATATGTGCTTTTTAAATCGGTAGTATTTTCATATTCTACATATCTCAAAACATAAAGGGACCCTAACATGTTGGGAATCAAGAAAGTTCAAATAAATCGATAGCCAATCTTAAAATCGATATCATTTTCTTATTCTACATATCTCAACATATAAAGGGACCCTATCATGTTCGAGATCAAGAAAGTTAAAATAAATCGGTACGCGCTAATTAAATCGATAGCATTTTCATATTATACATAACCCGAAGCATATAAAGGGATCTTAACCTGTTAGAGTTCAGAAAAGTTAAAATAAATCGATAGTATTTTCATATTCTACATATCCCAAAACATTGTACGTATCCCAACGTATTCGGATGGTTAATCATTTAATTTTTAATATTTAATATTAATAAGAGATTATTTTTCTGTAAAATGGACGAATACTAAAGTATTCAAATGGTTATCCTAATTGTTTTGCCCGAAGACTTGATTATTCGTGTAAAATAGTGAGGAATAAAAAAGTATTCGGATGGTTAATCGTATGTTTTTGTACGAATAATTGATTATTCGTGTAAAATAATGACGAATGAAAAAGTATTCGAATGGTCAATCATATGTTTTTGTACGAATAATTGATTATTCGTGTAAAATAATGACGAATGAAAAATATTCGGATGGTTAATCATATGTTTTTGTACGAATAATTGATTATTCGAGTAGAAAACTCGCGAATAAAAAATTATTCGTCTTTCGACATTGGAATAATATTTGCCCAACTCTGAATGTTACACCACTTGTTTTGATGAAATTGACTGGACGGGAGAGCCACTTTATAAAATACATTTTTTCATTTTTCCTGAAAACATTTGACCTGTTTTTGAATATACTTAGTATGTGAATGTATATTAACGTGATGTTTAACATCAGCTAGTTGTTATCCTCACTGAAATGCTGGCAGGGTTTAAATGCCGATTTTTCAATGCCATTTCTCTAAAGTACCTTGAACTTTTTTTTTTTTATATGAAATAATCAACTATCTCTCATTGCTAGTAGTAATATTAAGTGGTTAAATATGAACTGTGAGATAATTCTATTTATAACTTAAAACGATTTTCTCGCAACCGCATTAAACCTTTGAACCACCTTTGAAATGAACGAGTGTTAATTTCATCACCAAGTATTAAGTAAATATGTGATGTGGGCGCCAGATATTTTCGATTGTTAACAGATAATTGAAAAACATTCAGACTGACATAATTTCTCTCAATTTATTAAAATCCGATAATATTTCCTACAATTTGACACCAAAATTGTGGAGCGAGTACCATTACTCGCTTAGATACAGCTCAAATATTGACCATTTTCCCAAAAGTATAAAAAAATTTGGTGAAATGGCAACGAAAATATTTATTTTACTAGAACGACCATATTGAACGAATTTGAAGCAAATTTATTTTGAATAAAATACCTTTAATACAATAAAAGCCATAATCGGATAACGTGATTGTACACACATATGATGTAAGGAATTCACCATTTCCTTTTCTTTTTTGGATTTTTCTCCATTTCACTTTATTTTTGACTGCCGTCAAAACAGCCCTGACGTAGCCATGCAACGTGGGGCGACACGTAGGCTCAACAAAATAGTATAATTATCTACTATTTGAGTTTTTTTTTTTTACCGCACCCGGACCATATTCCATTCACCTTTTCTTTTTTATTTTTGTGTGAGTGTATTTTATGAGCTATATAAATATATATACCCCAACAATGCTATGCCTCAAATACGTGTTGGGAATTGAAAATTTTTGAAAAAAAGTTTAGTTATAGTTGATTTAAAATAATTGCCCAAAAGTATTGATTCAGAATGAAACTGTTACAAGTTGTTCAATCATAAATGATTTGATAGGTTTCAATATAGTATTTTAAAATGATCTTCTTATCGAAGGCATACTCTTAAAATATTAAGAAAACTTTTATAAAATAAAAAAGTTTAAAATGGATTTTTTTTTCTGCGGCTCACCTGAACGAAATAAATTCGTTTAAAATTTATTTATTTCATAAATGTTTTCTTGATTTAATTGATTTTTAATGATTTTAATATTTCTGCCATTCGTTCGAGTAGAAAATGATTTAAAAATACTCCCCAGTGATTCCTAGAGCTCTGCCGAACTCTCATATTGAGCCTATATGCGCAAAAAGATGTGAGGGACTATCGGACTGGCAAGGGAAATGGATTGTATGATTGGAGTTGGGTAGCTTTGCATTCATCGCATTCGCTACACACATCCTTGAAATTCTTCATTTCTCTCTTCAATAATCCACTGTCCCATTCCTCCTTACACTCAATCCTTTGGCTGCCTAAGCCCACCTCCTCCGCCTCCTCTCTTTCATTTCCATCCTGGTTTCTTACAGAGATATTGCTGCGTTCACATTATTGGTAATGGTTAGAATATTGGTCTGGCCAGGAGGTCTCATTTTGTAAAAATACGATTATTCCGAACCCTATTTACATTTTCTAAATTCTTATCAAAGTTTTATCCTAGTCGAATCGTAATCTGAAGTACGATATTAACTTCTAAAAAATAATGTAAGTTTCGCTACATCGGGTCTTCTGGCCATAGCATGGATATATATAATATATAACATTCGGGTATCTTGTTCTTTCCCGAGTCCCTAATTAGTACATAAATAAGTTAATTTTTTTGTTATAATTTTAGCAGTATTTACACAATTATACAGTAGTACAATTATAATTCTTTTGTGGAACTAATAACTGCTACCATTTCACTTATAAGTTTCTAATTGAATCCAAATGTGTATATTATAAATGGTAAAATATTATAGTAATAGTGTCTCGTAACATATCGTTTTGCAGAATAAATGGTATCAGAATTTCTTTTTTTCGTTAGAGGTTTTACCGGTATTACTTTTTAAAATATATTCAGCATTTCAGCTGAAGTATCGTTTTTTTTAATATCTTATTATTAATTAGAAACAATATAAAACATATTTGGAATTGGAATAAATTAGAAATCGCAATTTATTTTTTTTCCGAAAGAAAAATTATTTATATAAATTTACATCATCACTGTAGTGGTCACGCTCTGAAGTTTTGTCGGGTTCTTTAATAGTTCACTTTAAGCTTTTATAATAAATAGACAAACATCTACTTAAATGAACAGTCTTACTTATGGTGACATAGTAAATGTTTAGAACAACTAATTGAAGACGATCTAGATCTTACCGTAATAATATCTATATGACCGTATTGCATTACAAAGTTCTTCCATTAAATAATTGAAGCGACTTACATCGATTTCAACAAGTAATGTATTTCCTAAACAAGACTTAGATTTCCGATCTTCTACTAGTAGCCCTGTTGAAGGCTAGAAACTCTGGCCGAAACGTTGGGACTATGCAATAAGTTCTCTCAACTTATTTGTGTTATTTATTAACCGCACCCCAACCATCTTCTTATATTATTATCTACAGTCAACTATCTTTTCATCATTATAAATTTCCGAAGTTATAATAAAATAATTTCATAAAAATATTATATATTATTCATCTTAGTATACAAAAAAAATCTTTTATTATAAAACAAGCCCTGCTTTATCCCTCACATATGGGGGATAGAGTGGGCTCAGGGATCCTCAGGTCGGTAGTGTAAATATTATAGATAAGAGTGTAAATACGCCTGGTGATCATTTTATCTATTTATTATTATTATTTTATTTATTTATTATTATTATCATATTTTTATTATTATTATAATTTTATTTATTTATTTTTTCATGTACATTGTTTGATTATGTTTATTTTCTTTATCCTTCTGTTTTTACATATTTAGAGAGAGATATTTTTTTTTTTTATGAACTTTTATTTATTTTTATTTTTTTATTCTTATTTTATTTTGGTATGAATATGATCAGTGATCACTATTACCTATTACCCAAAAACGTTGTGGCAGATTGTAATATTTATCAGTAAATACAGTTTTGAATTAATAAATAAATTGTAGAATAAAAATTTATTTTTTAATGCACAGTGTTTAGATATAAACTTATGACTATATTTTATTTTTTTTGGAGGGAAGGGGGTAATGACTTATATCGGATAAAACCTAATGAATGTTTTTTGAGCTGTTTAGCACTTAACTGTGTTAAGTCTAAACTGCAGTTTTAACGTAATCAATAAATAGTTTAGGAGAAGTTTTATAAAGATTTTAGTGGAAAATAAGTCACTTTTTTTTGGCTATTTTTAACTGAGAAAATAAGCTTTTATCTTTAGCCAAAAAAATTATAGGACTTACCCTTAGGTATTAAATATCTCAAAAGTCAAGTTTAGAAATTTATATGTATTAAAATAAACGAAGTTTATTATAATCACGTAAGATGGGTCACGTGCTTTTTTATTATATTTCCACTCTCATCAAATTCTCTGTAAATATTTCATATTACCTGCATCAAATTGTTATATTCCTATGGAATTTGTAGTCGATAGGTTTACGTTGTTTTCCTTACATTTAATTTATTTGTTTCATTATTAATTCTCTTAATACGGTTCCGCAAAAAGAAAAAAAGCTTTTTTCTTATATATTTTTTTTTTATTTCTTGCCATTATTGTCTTCTAGAAAGTATACATTTTACTTAAGGACCCGGAGGAAAAGATTTCTTCTGCCATTTCTAGAATCGTCAGACATTTCTCTTCATTGCAATATTAAGGTCCAACAGAGGGATGGTGTCTATTTATTTTGTCTTTAACTCGGGAGCTCCTTTAGTATTATACTGCAAGATTTATTACCATTCATTCGAGACGTAGTTAGTTGAAGCTATAAGCTTTCTCGAGATCCATAGATTATCCAATAAAAAAAAACATCTCTGTTAAAAGGTCCCAATCAGTAACATTTAAATAAGAAAGTCTTTAGTTAGAAGCTCGTGCCGCTTGGTTATTCACTTAGAAAAGAATTATATCTTTCTAGATATTATGCTTCAATGCTGCTGGAGTTAGCTACATACAGTGAATATCAAGAATGGTTGAGAGAACTAAGATCTCTCTGCGGGAGCCTATAATTTATGAAGGGGCTGCATGATTGATGAATATATAGCTCAGCATTTGTGAGCAACTGGAGAAAATATACAGGAGAGAATCTATTGGGAATCAGTTGTTACAACAAATAACGAAATTTAGGGGTCCATTCGCAATAACTATTAATAAATATCTGCAACTTATAGCCTTGAGATACTCCCATATTCTAAAACCAAAATATTGATAAATTAAAATATTTAAATTTGTTTACGAATTTAAAGAATGATATCTAATGCTTTAAAAGTTAGATAAAGATAACTAATTGGTAATTAACAGTAATTGTATTGCATGTAAAAGTTGTTTCTTGAGATTGGTTTGAAGTCATTTATTTATGCCTTAAACTATTTTTTAAAAGTTTGTATAAGGCAATCTATAGCGAAGCTGGTGCTTGCCTGATTATCTACAGGTGACCAACCTATTCTAACCATGGTGGGGGGTCAATTTTTTTTATATTGGAGGACCGCCACGTAATGAAAAAAGTCAACCTATCTCAGACTGATAGACTTTCGCCTAACCATCTGAGCTACGGACTTCAACTTATCAGATTGTTATGTATGGTCAATATTGACCCATAAAATTTCAAGAAATACATGTCCAGTTTGAAATATTATTTTTGCGTTCGATATATCTTTTATTAAGAAAAGCAGTAGGCTTTCTTATATTCACTCTACAGCCCATAGAAAGGAATAAGTAACCTAACGTAACGTAAGGGACAGGTATTTATAATCGTTGTCATGGCTACTTCATACTCTCATCGAAGCTAATGCAGTTTACTAACTTTTTAATAAGTTTGAAATACTTGTATAAGAACACGAAACTTTACTTGAAAAGTATCAGTTAAAACAAATGTATTCCATTTTACTGAAAACATTGTAAAAGCTATATTTCTATCATTTTCCCGTGGTTAAAACATCCACATTGTGTGTCTTATAATTTCGGTTTTACGAAAATAATGAATGTTACTCCTTCATTTTGTTGCAAGCTTCGTCTTAAGATTGACAAATATTAAGGTATAGTGTGATATTCGTTTTTTGGTATTCAACGAATTTGGACCAACTACGTAATGTATATTTTCAAGTCCAATATATCTTGAAGAAACCGACAATACGTAGATCTATGTACCGTTTGGTGTAACTTGAGTTTCTAACTTGGGAAATAATAGAAGCTATACCCAATTTTTCATTTAGCCGCAGTACTCTTGTCCAGCAGAAAAAATTAGGAATTTAATATCTAGGATATCTAAGGACAGAAGAAAAGCAGTCCAAAGGAATGTACATGCTGGAATACACTATACAATATCTATATTAATCTATATGTTTTCTTACTATTTTTTTTTACCCAGATTGGGAAGCACTGCACCAGGGTTTGACCTAAATTTATTCTAAGGTAAACTTTTTTTCAGGTAAAATTAGCCAACAAATATAGTTTAAAATTTGTCCACATGATGTGTTTAGTTACTATTTACCTTTTCTGAATTTTCAATTTTTTACTTACGAAAATATTTCCATTGACGAATTTCGAATAGTAAGGAATTACAAATCCATTCACCAAGATGCCAATTATGATTAAAAGAAGCACACTTCATATGGACTTTATACTGCTTACCGCCTTAAGGTCAACAGAACCTGCCTATTCTTTTATATAATGTCTGCTTTAATTATGCCGTGTTAGCTTTTCTGGAAATCTTCGTTATTCTGTTAATTAATTTTTCCCTTTTTTTTCATCGCCTAATGTAAATTCAGATTAATAAAGATCCTCCAACACTTGTAACGGAATTTATAACCTGGAAGCCGTTAATTATCTCGTTTTCAGAATTCAGCGACCTGTAAAATTGCACCAAGTCAGCTCCTCTAATTAGGAATAGCCGTGGAGGTATCCTTCTTGTTAAAAAAAAAAGAACATAAAAAAGAAAAAATGTTAAAGATTTTGTATCAAATCAACATAACTGACAGAGGTTGCCAATTTTCTGTCACTAATGCAGTTCATTCAGTATAAATGTATATGATATTATACTTAAATATTTATTATACCTTATTATACAGTATAGTGTTATATAAGTATAATATTATACTTAAATATTTGTTATACTTAAATATTTACTTTATTATTATTTATTTATTTACATTTTTTATAGGCTAGGAATATACAAAAAGGTTTAGCCTTGTAAGTAAAATAATTAACAAAATCAGAGCACAAGGTTAAAAAAAATTACTAAAAAAGAAGAGAAAATATGTAAAACAGATAAATCGTCGTTTACAAAAGAAAAGAAAAAATAATAACTTTGTACAAAAATAAAATAAAATAAATTAACTTTTTAACTATACAAAAATAATACTATTTAAAATATAACTCCCTAAAAATACTGTCTACCAATTTTTTTTTCAGTACAAATTAAAAAATCATCGAGACATAAACTGACGTAAATGAATAAATTTACGTTTTATAACGAAAAATACATTTTCAAATTTTTAGACTTATTAGTTTTCTTATGAAGTATTCAGCTAGCAAAACGGTAATCCAATACACTCATTTTATGGCTGACAGTCCAAATTAGCCCTGATGTAATCTTGCACATGTCAAAAGTTACTATAGCAATGCATCCTTAGTCAGAGATAAACAGATTTTTTATAGTCACTCAAACATTGAACAAAACTATAAAACAATGTTATAAATGAATAGAAATATTGAATATTGCCTCTCTCCACTCATTACCAAGGGGCGATAAGTCTGGATTACACATTTTTATATTTGCACAATTTATTATTATTTCTTTACTGATTTTGGATGTCTATATAGTTCATTAATAGTGTATTTTTATTTCTTTTTTTAGGTAAGTCACTTCTTCATTAATTTCTGATCCTGTAGGTATGTAGCAATCAACATTGTTCTTATTTCATGCATGTATTTGTAAAGGAATATTCTATGCATACTTTGGTATATAAGTACAGATGGTAGATAATTCGTGTACCAAAGGATGGAAAGAAAAAGAGTAAAATAATAATTTTTATGTGCTTCCCAGGATTTTGTTATGAAAAAATGTAAATTTATATTTATAGTTGGCTTTTGATCGAGTCTGGCACGCGGACTGCTTTTTAAACTCCGTAAATTCCTACCTCCTACATACTTTCTCATTATCCGTTTTTTTCTCACTGACAGATTATTCACAAACTAAACCACCATAGTTCCTATTCATCCCTCTTCTCTCAGCCCGCTGGTGTTCCTCATGGTAGTATCCTCGGTCCCATCCTCTACACAGTCTATACAGCTGACATTTCAACCCATCCTAACACTACCCTCACAACACATGTGTGCTTGCTGCCAATAATAACTCTTTAATTGCATCCCAAACTCTCCAATCCCATATCGTAACTCTCGAAGAACGGTGTCGTAATTGGATGATCAAAATGTATCCCATCAAATCACCTTTACCTTACGTCATAAACCTACTGACTGCCCTACAGTATATGCCATTGCCCTTATCCTTGTAGAATAGATCCGCTACCTTGGACTATATCTGGACAAACGACTAACCTGGAATCATCACACTAGACTGAAAATACAGGAAACTGCACGTCGATTTCGATTATTACAGCTCTTATTGGACAAACAGTCTGAATTTCCAATTCAAACATCCAATATCAGGCCTATCTGGGCATACAGGGTTGAGCTTTTGGGCTCCAATAAACCTTAGAATTTCTCTCGTATCTAATCCTTACAATCCAAATCCTTCATAAAATCCTGAATGCTCCTTACTTTATCACAAATAAAATCATACATAAACACATGTTCCCTTTGTAACCGATCTAGCCCGAACTAGATATCACTCCTTCCATTATAAACTCCCTAACCATCAAAACCCTCTAGTTTGTAACCTTGCCTCCTCTTCCATTCCTAACAATCCTTCCAGGTGCCGGAAAAGAAGATGGTCTCGAGACCTGCTAATGTAAAAACGTAATTAGAATGCTACCAATGAGTAGTTTCTCTACACGCCTGTATCCCTCCATTATAAACTGAAATCAAATTTACTGGATGTATGTATATTAATGTACAATTGTAAACAGCAATAAATAAATTTTAAAAAAAGTTTAAAGTAATATCATAAATATTTGAACTATAATCAATAATGACAATTTTTTTTCTCCAAATTTAGGTGTTCTTTTACTTGTCAATAATTTGTTTTACTGGTATTTATTTCAAGATTCCATTCTTTACCATCCTTCATTATTATCGTTTTATTTTTTTTTAAAACATGACCAAGGAGTTCTTAATTTAACTGATGGTCCATATAAAAAAAAAAATAATAATTATGATTGTTAAAAAAAATAAAACTATATTTCGAAAATTAGTTATACAAGTAAGTACCTTTTATTTATAAAATAAAATTAAAAGTAAGAAAAAAGACAGTTTTTAATTATAGAGAGTGTAACGTACAGAATCGATTAGATCGGCGAAATTGTAAATTGAATTTTAATTAATTAATGGAATTAAAAGCCGGATTCGAACCCGGCAACTTGGAGTTAGTAGCATAGTGCCTTACCTGTTATTTATTTTATTTTTTCAAGCGATTCTAATTATATACGCAACCCTGTTTAGGCTGACTCGCTGGAGATGCAAACTCTGGACGCTCTATCATTAGTGTCACGAGACCATTATGCTGACCGCAATTCGGGAAAGGGTTAATATTTCTCCTGGGATTGATAAGCGCTAATGGCTCTCAGCTTTCAGGAAGGTTTTTATAAGTCCACCTTTAGGCGGGCTTCGAGGGTCCTTGTCCACTAGGAACGGCAAAAAATAAACCACGCTACTCAATTAACATCATAAATTTCACTTTATAATGAGAAATATGGGACTAAGCCTTTAAGAGGAAAAGAGGGCAGAATAAATGTCAACTTCACTCCTCTTTATCCTATTAAAGTTTGCTACGGAAAACAATTTAAAACATTCTGAAATTTGTATCACAGGTAGGAATATGCAGCTGTTGGACTTTTTAAAGAATAATTAGTAATATAAAAAGTAACAATACTATTCGATCGAGTAGTATAATGTTTGTGGATGAAAACAATTAAAAACTAGTAACGTTTCTGGTGTTTTGCATCGTTACTGGCCATTGTTGTTGCTGGTTTGGTCTGAAAGCTAAATATCTTCTTTCGAGTTAGGTTAACTGAACCAATTGTCTTGCGTAAAAAGTAGGTTGAAATATCAGTAAAAAATTAAAGCAATGGTTTTAATGTATTTTTTTTTTTTTTTTTATGGTTTAGGTATTCGAAGTCTGTAGCTGTGTAAGTACATTTGTCGTTGCATGAATATTGATAACTGATTAACATTCACGTACCTAGTATAGTTGAATAATGATCAGTTTGAATACGTATGATATATAGTACTTCATGATTTTTTTTTATTGATAGATATTACAATCTGCCATACAGTTGTGGGCAATAGGTAATAGTGATGAATGAATCTCATACATACTAAAATAATAAAAAAATAAATAAAAAATAAAATAAAAAAAAAACTTTCTTAAAATATATACAAACAAAAGAATAGACAAGATGAACATAATCAAACTATCTGTATGGAAAATAAATAAATAAAATAACATAATGATAAAATAATAATAGTACTTCAGATACAGTTTTGTAAATTTTTTTTTATTTACAAATAACGAGAAATCTACATTTTGTGAATGTATTGTGGTAAATGTCGTGAAAACTGTAAAGAAAGAAAATAATCATTAGAAACTACTTCTTGGCACATTTACTAGCTTCAATTTGAGTTTCTTAGACAGAATCTTTCACAAAACAGTTTTTTTTTTCAAATAAAAAAGATCCATATTTTGTAGATGACATTTACCACAATAAATGCTCATTTATTTGAAAAAATAAATTAATAGAATGTTGATTTGGAAATATATTTTGGTTATTGAAACACTTTATCACGAAAAATATTCAAATACTTTAAAATTTATCCGCAATATTCGGGAAGTAAGAAATTTTGAAATCCTAATTGAATCTAGAATAAAGTGAAATGTGGATTAGAAAAAAAATAATCTATAGCCCCATGCAATCGTTTCTGCTTCAGAAGAATCTCTTCCAATCTTTATGAATTATGTGAGACCTAAGATTAAAAGACAAATAAAAGTTTCCGTCGGGTAGTTGGGCTTTCGTTATGAGGGAAGATCAAAGGACGGTTGGTTACTCGGGATCATTTAAATACCAAGCGGGAAAGAACTTGCTACAAATGAAAAGATATTCCGACGGACAATTTGTCAACGGGGATAATAATCAGGCCGCCAAAGGCTGGTTCTATTTTTCTATCGACTTTTATTCTTGACTTCATCCCTTCTCTGATAATTGCGGGGGTTTGGGAGTCTGAGGTTGACAGATTATTGTTTCCGGAACTGGAGGAGGAAGGACAAAAAAAAAATATATATAGCTTGAGGTAAGAATGGTAACAATAAAGAAAAAGAACTGACTGGGATCCTTTCCATTCCTCAAAGCCACTTAAGGAAATGGCGAAGGCGGATTCAGTCCGGAAATAATGCTTTATTAATAACCTATTGATTTATTGCTGTTTTGAGTCCTCTCTGTTTATAAAATATTAACATGGCCACTAAAGGCTCCCAACTGTAGAGAAAGTACTATCCCCATTTGCCGAGATAAAATCTTGCTTTTAATAAAATAATAAAAAAGGAAAGAAACAAAACATAAAGATTAACAATACCAACGCTTAATATTGTTTGTATTTTTGTGACAAGAAAATACTACTTAGCATGTGTGTACTTGCGTTGTTGTTATTGTTCTTTTATTTATAAATTTAGTTATTACTTTTCCAATTATTTCACTGTGAACCAATTCATACCCCTAAGTAATGAGAGGGAGTAAAAACTATGCTTTTATGTTCACTGTTGCTATCCAATTAAACTCTCTTTGAAATGAACGAATGTTATTTATTATTTTATAGATTTTCAAAAAATAAACTGGTTCATTTTTTTTTTTTTTATGCCAAAAATTATCTTTAAATTGGCCATTAGTTGTTTAATAATATGATTTTTTTTTTGTTATCAAAATAAAATGAATTTTCCACTGGTTTCAAAATATTACGATTTTTTGTAAAAATATAAAATACATTATATGTATTAACATTTGTTTTATTTTTTACTTCACGTAAACAAAATAAAGTGCAATTGAACTAATAGAGAGGTATATTTTTATTATTATTAAAAAACAGTGAGTAAACTGTTCAGCATTTCATCTTCTTTGTAACGAGCTGTAATTAAAAATTATATCTTGTATCAAAATTGTACTTAGTTTACACAGGCGAAAAGTGGAAAAGATAAATAAAATGATAACATGTTTTTGAACAATTCAATGAAAGTAAACCACCAATAAAATTTCTACTATAATATTATATTTTATATAAATATTATATCTAACTTTTAAGAATGTCTAACTCACGGGGGTATATAAATTGACGCCGTAATTGCCAAACATATTGAAAGAATTAAACGCAATGTTTCCATTTCTTATTTTAGCTATCACAAGTCAATCATATCAAAATGTACTAAATTAATTAAACGAATCATAATGTAAACGATATTTTATTACGAATAAATTGTATAATTAAATAAAACACTATTTAATAATTATAATTAAGTAAGAACATGGAATAAATAAAAATATTACTGTATTTTTGTAAGATAAATATTATTATTAATAAAAATTTAAATACATTATTTCTTTTCCAGAAGATCCACTTCTCTGTTGGTCAGTCCTAACACTGACACAATTTTTTTTTATTCCTCAAACCCAGCTTTTTTTTAGAATTGTTAGATATCTTTGTGCTTATTTGACACAGATAGGTAGACTCAATTTGAAGCTCATAAAATAGAACATAAAGTAGTTTACAATAAACATCTCCGCAAGAGTAGCAATTTCCATAATATTTGATTGATTGATTGATTGATTAATATTTAATATAAATTCACAAAATGTTGGTTTCTGGTTTTTTGGGGAAAATATTAGTGTTTGAAAAACTGCATTTAGGAAAATTTTGAACTAAAACATTTTTTTGCCATGGTTTAAGTTATAAATTATAAACTTAATACGATCGTTAATATAGCATACGATTTGTAAACCCGAATATTCTACTTAAATTCTAAATTTTGCACTTCTTTTTGACAAATACGAAATTAAATACTTCCGTTATAAGAAAGAATCTTCTCGGCTATATCTTTTCTCAAGACGATAATAATTAACAAATGTGAAAATAACCATCCACTCTGGACCCATCGACGTCTTAAACAATTCTAGATCTCTCCCATTACACTAAAAATAATACTGAACCAGCTTAATGTAAAACCCACTTTTCTTTTATTTTTTCAAAATATGCTGGAATCCTTTATAATCTACTCAGACAGACCTAAATCTATTATCACTCTCATCTTTTGTTTATCGAGGATTCTACATACAAAATTGAACATCAAAATCTATGTAACATGTTCACTACCGAATTCTATGGAATTGAAGCAACAGTTCTGACCCAATAATAATAATAATGATAATAGTTACAGATTCGATCAGCTAGTTGAAAGGCTTTGTGTGTATTCGAAACACTGAAAAAATATCCTGCTTCCATTTTTACCTAAGCAATCTACAATATCTATGCAGGTCAGTTATGTTATATTTCCGAGGAAATCGGAGGGAACGATCTGACGAGGTCTAATCGACCTGCTAGAGAAGCGTTCGCGCTCCTAGATCAGGTAAAGCAATTTTAACTTAATCAGAAATGAGCAAACCTATCGAAAAATATATTAAAGATGGATGGAAATTTACCTGAAAGAAAGCCTATGGGGTTAACTAAATATTATATAAATCAGGAAGTCAAGCCCTGGGGTACCTTGTGCCGTAAATATCGTAGAGCGGAGGTCGTACTGTCCAGGCTGAGAAAGGTCAGACAAAACTCGCGCATTCGTACTTGTCAAATCAAACGCCTCCCAAATGTCAGTATTGTAATATACATATTACAATTAGCCATATATGTCAGAAATGCTCATGTCTCACGTCACACCTCAATAGTTTTAGAGTAAACCCTAAAATATCAACAACTCTCAGAAACTATAATAAAACTGTAGAATTAGTATTTATATTTTCAAAGTTACAAAATTTACCAACACAGATATGACAAAATAAAGGATAAATAAATATTTTATAAATAATAAATGTCGTTGACGATCAGCAAAGTTTTGCGCCGTTAGATAAAAATGAACGAACTATCCCCCTGATATAATGATGTTAAATTCAAGAGGAATTACCTAAAAATATTAACTTTCTGAAATATGTAGTTATAATTACTATCAGTCTGATTTTCGTATTTCTGAACTTTTATATTCGAATGCTGTTTAATGTTTATTCACAACATTGTTCAAAAATATATCAAAGATCCACTAATTAAACTTTGCATGTCCTCTTTTAAATTTTTCTTTTAAAAATGTACTGAAAGCTATCTGTTGTTTGTTCTCCTAATACTCCATCTTTGGGCAGTTAATTTAGGCCCGTAGCAGGTGAGGAATGAATGGCCTCAGGAGCTGAATGGCAAGAAGCCCCCCAGTAACCACCCCTATCTCTCACTCACTCTCTTTTCTCCTCTCTCCCTCCCCTCTCCCCCTTAATACTCTCTTCGACCCTGCTTTTGGTCTATTATTTTTGCGACAAAATTAGTTATTAAAAACAGCCCCTATACCTTGTATTAAAAAATTAAATGAAGAGCCTTATAATGAATTTAGTTCAAACGTCGTTGATGAGTTTGAGAAAGGACCCTAAAATGAACTTTTTATAATTATGTCGCAATTTTGTAAAGTTTAAACTTGCTTTACTGATTTTGAGGTCGTAATGACTTCGAGTATTATTAAAACTGTATACAAGTAATTTTAATTTCATCATTAACTTGGAATTTATCTATTGTTGATATATTTATTAACCTTATTAACCATTTTAGTTTCTGATCCTGGCGAAAAGTTCCAGCGCCGATATATCGGCCCGCACCTTGTAGCGCTTTACTATTCGCATTGCAAGAGAACTCTATCTCGAAATAGATTTATAATACGTTATAAATTGTCTAGATTCATTACGAGAGATATAAAAAAAAAATTGTTTTTCAGCAATAATGTAAAAAAAAATTATTTCGGAAGAGATAATCCGTGCGGCATATACCTTGAAGTTATTTTTTAATGCGATATAACTTATTTTTGTACAATATATATTGGTAATGCAAAGAACATAGTTTGTAATAATTGGTCTAAATAAGGTTATAATGAAAGACGACTTTTGTAAGGGAGAGATCTATTTTTATTTTCTTTATGATCATTTATATCTTTGTTATTTCTATCATTTTCTTTAAAAAAATATTGCTATGGTTTTATTATGTAATATTAATTATGTAAATATTGTTTTTAGTTTAGTTTTTATGAGCCTTTTTCCAATCTCTAGTAAAATCTTAAAATTCATCCGGTTATCTTCGTAAAGGCTCCACTTTTTACAATTAACGATTTTTTATTTACTTTAGTGGCTGTCAGTTTTCTGGTTTTGTTTATTAATGACTTATTTCTAATATTTTCTATTCTTTCTGGTCATATATTGAAAATGGTATTTGTTCTTCTATTTGCGATTTTTTTTCTTGTTACTTCCTACCTGGTCTTACTGGAAATATAGAAATGAGAGAGCAAATTATCCTAGAGGCAACAGCCTATTCTAACCAGAGTGGTAAGGTTGAGTTTTCATTCCGTTAGGCCGCAACGAAATAAAAGTCAAATTGTTCTGGCTGAAATCGAACCGGCGCCGCACACTGGGGCTGAATAGCCAAAAAGCGGAAAATATTTAATATCTCGAGAACAGATTAACATAGAAACATAGGACCAATCTCATTCGACTCAGAACATGAAAGTACATCTAGTTCAACTGTTTTATTGAAATTTCGAAGAAAATTAATGAGGAATTGAACCAATGAGGAAATGAAAGCCTATTGGTTAGTTAAAAATTTCTTAAATTTTTAGAATAGGTTGTACTCATCAAAACAAGGTGCAACGAGTATATTGAGTGCAATGAAGCTTAAAAGACTGGTGAATTTTCTAAATAATAAAACTAGGGATTCAATGTCAAAGGTTGTCCAAATTAAAAAGACACTTACGATTTCAAATTTAAGGAAATTAGATTAAGATTTTCCGGTGTTATTTCTTTTGTCCGGGTTTCTTGTTCGTAATAAAAGGATCCGAAGTCTCCTGTAGCTAGTGGAACACGTCTTCGTTGGTAGATGTACGAGACATTTTCCGCGTGTTTCTGATCCTGAAAGTCTTGTAATCCTAATTTCTACTTTCTTATGCCTCTTCTGACAATATTGTAACTGGAAGAATCGACTTCTGCTCTATGTCAGTACCATTCAACAAAATCTTATTCACCGTGGATGACATGTAGTACTATGAATACTTTTCAATGGTCATCTCTTCTGTTTCTTTCGAGAAGAGCGGGAATTTTTCTGGGTCGATCATTGCATCCATCTTTAAAAATTTTGTCGTAGGCAATGTGAAGTGTATTCCGTACACATCATTCTAGTGTATGATGGAGAGTACCAAATTCGAGAGTATTTACATTCAGAGGTTTTTGTTGAATTTTTTCCAAGTTTTTCATTTCCTTTCTTTGCGGTGTTATGATCGGATAGACAGATAAAGACAGACAATTTTTGTTCTGATTGTTACTTTAACACGTATAGTTCGAAAACTGACCCTCCACATCTCGGAGGAAGCCGGAGCTTTTTTTGTTCTCAATCCTTATTTAAAATTCGTAACTTATAACATAGTAAAGTTCTTTATTTTATTTTTTTTTCTCAGTTGACTGATGCGTGGCTTAGTTAACCATCAAGGAAAACAATTATAATTTTTCTCTCCCTCTTTAAAAATTATGTATCACTCATTTAGGTTAGTGTGTGATTTGGTTGAACTTTCATTATTCTGATAGTGGGCCTAAATTAATGGGAATACCGTTGAAACAGGGAAAAACCCATGCTGTTCCTAGATTCTGTGAGAATTAATTGAACAGAGTGTGAGAATTACAAACTAGATTATCGAAAGCAGCGCTTTCGAAATTCGATTTTTTTCCCGCTCTGGTACCTGTGCGCCGCTGGAAACATATGAGGTTTATGAGGCCTCAAGACCTCTTTTTGCGATGTCATCTTGCAAAATCTAAATTATAGGACTATATTAGACGGTTCAATAGTGTTTCTCACACCCGATATGAATGTCAGTGGTGTTTTTACTCCTTGGAGTATTGGAGAATCCCTGAACCCTGGACTACGATTTGTCTGAATACTTTTAGTTGAAAATAATTTGTTCTGAAGAGTCGATCTCCTAGGCTGCTCGTTAGACATGGATATCATATTCAGCTACAAATTTGTTTACTATAACAATTCATCTATTTTCGAAACCTTAATTGTTTTGGTTTTTTATCAAGATACCTTCAAAAGTCATAATATACATAGTAATAATATAAATTAAAATATATTTATAGTATACAATCTAAAAGAAACATCTGTCGGATAGACAAATGAAAAGATATGTGGAATTCTTTAAAAGTAGTGTTCCTTAACTGTTCTATTGTTCAGGAACCTATAAACCTAAAAATAATTACTCGAACTATGAATGAACCAATAGAATCTTAAAATGAGTTACGCCCCAACCTCGTTTCGTGTCCATAAGAAGGAGTAAAAAAATATTAATCTGGTAGATATTCGTATTTAGGTTATTAATATTAGGTACGAATTTGGCAATTTTAAGACATAAATCATAAGAATTTGTCCTCCTTTAACTAAAGTTTTGCTTTTTAAAATGAGTTTTTTTTTTTAATTATTTATTTAATGTAATTTACAACTGTACAAAATAATACAATAGGTAAATATGTAGTATGTTTCATATACACTTCAAAATCTTGGGAAGGAACCACTCATTGGTGGTACTTCAAACATTAATTTAAATTAGAAGGTCCTGTGGCCATCTTCTTTTCAGATGCCTCGGAGGATTATCAGGGATTGTTAAGGATGAAAGATTAAGAATTAATGGGTTAGGATGGTTAAGGAGTTTGGAATGAAAAGACGCATATCTGTTTTGGGTCAAATCTGCAACGAATGCTTTTTAAAATATTAAATTTAGTTTCATTTAGATATTGAACCCATATTCTTAAACTGATGGGCACTACCAACGTACTGATTGTGGGAGGAGATATAGGCAATTATTTTAGAAGTGTATAGCTTAAATTTTTTTTCTTTTATACATATAAGTGTATAAATACATTTGAATATTGGTTTCTTCACCATACGTTTTTCGTTTTTTCTAGTCTAACGATAGCTTAGGATAACTGTGTTGAATATGATAAATCAAATGTAATAGATGCTCAAAATTTATTGTTTTTTAATTTATATTTTTTTCTGTAGTTACAGTCCAATCCACTGATTGTTAATGTATGGACGACGATAGTAATGGAATTCATTTTAAAATATAATTTTACTGTTTGGAGCCTGACGGTTTGATCCTCGTATATAGCACACGATTACGTAATAAATTGGTTTGAAACCGTGCTGCGAAAACTGAAAACTCATGGGATGTGCGACCCATTTGGAATCCTACATCAAAATTCCCATTTCATTCCCCATTTCTACCCCTAATTGAATCGACAGCTCTTTCTGGCGCCCACTTTTCAATTCTTTCTTTTTCCCCATTGAAATGGAATATATCACGTTTCCGATTTAATAGTCAACTCTCTTTTGCGCAGGTATCGAGCTGGGCGCAATATGGAATAGAATTATTGTTCCCATGAGTAATTAATGAAATTTAAAAAATATATATATATTGCCAACTACCCCATTTTAGGGTAATCTAAAATCTTCCAAAGTTTTTTTTTTTTAAATATCTTTATTTTTACATTGAAATTTACAACTCTACATTACATAATACAGTCAGTAAATTTGATCTTAGTTGAAATGGAGTGTTACAGGCGTGTAGAGAAACTACCCATTGGTAGCACTCTAATGATATTTTACATTAGTGGGTCTCGTGCCATCTTCTTTTCAGGCGTCGCGGAGGATTGTTTGGAACAGAAGAGAATTCAAGGTTAGAAACTTAGTGGTTGGAGTGGTTAGGGAGTTTATAATGGAAGGAATGATATCTGGTTTGGGCTAGATCGGTTACATAGGGAATATGTCTTTATGTATGATTTTATTTGTGACAAAGTAAGGAGCATTGAGGATTTTACGAAGGATTTTGGATTGTAAGGAATTCGAAGGTTTAGTGGAGCCCCAAAGCTCAACTCCATATGTCAAGATTGGCCTTATTACATTCATGTAGATCAGTCTTTTGTAATGTGTTGGAAGTTTAGACCGTTTGTCTAGTAATAGTCGAAATCGACGAGCAGTTTCCTGTCTTTTATCATTTTGCCTCTGTTATCATTTTTCAAATAATCTTGCGAGACGTATCAATATGCTTAAATCGATATCTTGTATTACTTTCTATCCACGACTCCTTGCTAATGACCAGTGTAGTATTGCTCTATAAACCACAAGAATATTGAAACTTCTTCATTAATATTGAATTAGGTTCAATATTGAATAAACATCAAATTTTATTCTCGTCAGTATTATTGTTACGATATGGCCCTTTTCATCAAAATATATTGAGGAAATCCTTTATTAATATAATAAATTGACTGTGGGAGTAAGGGTGGGAACTTGGAAGCAATGAAAAACATGTTTTTCTGTTTACCATCCCTAATCATGGGTCTCCCACCAGGAATATATAATGAGACCGATTTGTCAGTTTGGAATTTCCTGACTAAAGGTATGGACCAATGATTTCTCATACTTATTTGCTCACAAAATGGATAAGAGTTATTATTCGATAATGATTACTGTCACATTTAAGGTTACACCGAAGTAATATGGTATATATTATTATTTGTAATACTAATGGTATAAGTTTTTTTTTTCTCATAATGTCATAGAATGCCTTCTTCCACCAGTACTTATAATCATTTGTCATAGTTTTAACAATGGCTTATTTATTTTTTCTGAGTATGTTGAGCTATTTTTTGTTTATATACCTCCATACAAACACGATCAAATGCTGATAATTCGGGATCTTTCGGACATTTTCAATTATATTTGATAGGTCTGATTTAACTGGAAGGTGTGTTATTATTTAGGGTCTTGCTTAAAGACATGAGAATTATTAAAATATTATTTTATTACGTTCAAATCTGTTTGACATTTAATGGTACTCTTTGTGAATTTATTTACGTCTAACGAAAGAACTTGTGAAAATTTCATGTTGCGTGCCAAATACGACGAATTACTTTTCTTTTTTTTTTTTTACTTATAGCGTTACTATTTTTCTCACCTGAGCCTGGCAAAACATAGAACGTATTGCACTTAAACAACGTGTAGGTTTTAACTGAACTTAATTTTATCCGATCTTTCATTCTGGAAGCAACTACAGCAAAGGTTGGGTTTAATCCATTTATTAGTCGATCGCAGGAGAAAAAGGCTTGCAAATTTATTCCATCATTTAATGGATCATGCTTTCAATGGGATTAGCTTTTCTCTTGCTGTAGTTAGCAGGAAAGAACAACATGTTTTAGGAAATTAAATTATTTTTCAGCTATCTGATATTAAAAAAAAAAAAAAAAAAAAAAAAAAAAATAGAGTTCTGGTTTGAAATGATTTAAATAAAATTTCGATTTAGAGTGTTGTTGCGAAATTCCCAACTAGTTTTTTTGTAGAAGGTGTGTGTTCTGTTCAATTAATAACAATATAGCCAAATATTTAAAACTGTTCAAAATAAATATAAGGCTAACAATTAGCAGATATGTTTTTAGTTGAGATTTAAAACATTAAAATATTTCTTTAGTGATCCGGAATCAGAAATCTTTTCCTGTTTTTTAACTATTAATTTATACAAAGTACCAGAAACTTTCAATTCTGTTTTTCCTGAACAGGTCTTCTTTTGAAGAACGCCTCAATTGTTTCATGGCGTTTCCGCAATATCAATCTTGGCTGATTAAAGACAACTATGTCTAAATGGCTGCTTAAAGCTGTCAGCATGAGTCAGAACAGAACCAAAATAGTTTATGCTCTCTTCCACAAAAAAAAAAAAATTAACAAATAAAATTACCTGTACTAGTACTCTCAATTCAATTGTCTGTTTTATATGTATATACCATACTGAATAAATTAGTCATATAAATCTGAACTTTTCATTAAAAAAATATAATAATAATACAATTAAATAAAAATCCTTGAAATTATGAATAAACACAAAATAACGTTTTTCTCAAGTTTAATGGCTTATTCTGGGAATGGGTAGCTCATTCGTAAGGCGCTGTGCTACAAAATCCGGGCCCTTGGTTCGAATCTGGATGTGGTAGATAATTATTTTCTGTTTCACTTTAGCTGTAAGTCAGTCCTATGGATCCGGTAGCCTTCCAGGATACACCCAGCCTCACATAAAGTAGGTACCCTTAATTAGGTAATAATCTGGCGTCGATACACAGCCATTGGTCTATTAGCAATACTTCCTTAAAAAATACTGCACCCTTAATCTTTCATATGTTGTGGCGGTACAGTTTTATTTTATTTTTTTAATAGCTTATTTTATTAAAAGTTCTCTCAAATATCATAAATATTAGGAAAAACAGTTTCACTAGTGAATTTGTCTCAAGCATATCTAAATGTTTAAAAGCATTTTAAGTAATTATATTCAGTAATTAATTGTACTGATTATTTATTGTGCCAGAAATGGTAAAATAATAACCTTTTACATAGATAAAACAATTATGAAGCTATGATAGGTTTGAAAATAAATGAAGAAGAGTTCTTTGTAAGTATCAATGTTCGTTTTTTGTTCATGTTCTTCTGGAAATATGAGCCCGCCAACATTTTCTTCTTTATCTCTTCTTAATTCCATATTTGTTTTTTGATGTGTTTTCACCTACTCTTAAATGAAAGTGTATCGTTTTACTAGGGAAAAATGAGAGAATTACATCTAATTAATGTATCTACTCTGTACCAGTTTATTGACTTTTACCTGTTACCAGAATGGAATAGTTTTGTCAAAATTTTGTTTTTTTCTTTTCATATATCTTTACCCTTTTCTTATCTTTAACAGTAGATGTTTCTATGGAGCCAAACCTTGAATTGATCGTCATTAATTTATTTTATTTTATCTATTTTTTTTTTTTTTTTTGACCTAAATTATTTTTAACTAATTTGATTTCCTGTTATATCATGATAATTACCATAAATTAGTAATATAAATCTGAACTTTTCATTCAGAAAATAAAATAATAAACACTAAATAACATTTTTTCTTTTAGTTTAATGGCTTATGCTGGGAGTGGGTAACTCATTCATTAGGCACTGTGGTACAATATCCAAGAACCCGGGTTGAAAACTTAAAGAAATCTCATACCATATCGTCAATGGGATTAAATCTTCAGCACATGTTTGGTTTATGTGGTCATGATATACATAGTTATGGAGTGTTGACGTCGAACGGTATAAAGAGTACAATTAATTAGGATGTAATGTAAATTATTTTAAAAAAATGAATAAAAAGTGAGTAGGAGAACTGTGCTACTCAATTCTTATATTCTACTCAACAACTAACAACTAATACACGATATACGAAGTATTTTCCTGCAGTGAGTTAACGCTTATTATTATGATCGATAAGTGACAATTAATTGTATGTTACTGCACAAACGTTTTAATAATATATTACAAGTTATCATTAAGATTTATATTTTAAAAATTTATGAATTAACATGATTACTCGATCTCATTCATCATTATTTTGCGCTTTGATAACGTAGGTTGCAAAGCTATCATTTGTTTCTTGTCAGGTGGGTGTCGGTATAAATTGCTAGATCGAAGGATGGAGTATCTATTATGATAAATAAGATATAAAGGGCTGGGAATAAAGAGATAAGAAGGGCTGAGATAACCTGCTTGAATTGAAGATTAAAGGTGAGCCCTTTATTTCTCCCTTGGAATACATTTAGCCAATCTCACGGCATCCTCGCTCAAGATCTATCTTCTTAGGATGGCTGTATTACACCCCTGTAAGCGGATAAATCTTTTAGTCGATTTCTCTATTTAGGTAGTCTTTCTTAAGTGATTTTTTTATTGCATTTTAGGCATTTAAGCATTCATAATGTTTCAAGATAAACGGTTTACTATCCTTTCGTTCTGTTTTTGTTTTTTATAATATAACAAAGGAGTGTAGCGACTCCAGAGGTTACATTACAAGCTCAAAACAAAGAAATTATTTTTACTTGTTTCAAAATTTAGAAAATTACATAAACGCCTTCTTACATTAGCTATTAACAGATTTATGTTATTCCAGCTAACTTTAGTTAAATTCATGTTATAGTTTAAAGATGATAAAAAGTTGAGATCACGAATAAATAAAATGTTGAGTAAAGCAAAAATTAATCATATAATTCAGCAAGAATTCATCATATAGAAATAATAACGTAATTTTCACTACAGAATAAAGTTTGACTATCAATTAATTTTTTAATGGTTGTTTGTTTTATTTCCTCGTGCCTTATAGTGTCGCAAAATAATTCACATATTCACCATTTAGATTTGAATGTTAGGTATTTCATAAATAGTGTTATATATAGTTATATATATGTTCACGGAGGTTATAGATCAGATGTCTAAACTGGGAAATTCTGAAATTTTTATCTAATTTCAATGAGGACATGTTTATTTATCCCTATATTTCGTAGACAAGGCTTAGATTTGGAACATAAAGAAATAGGATTCGGAGAAGACTTTCTACATGCCGAGCCAAAGTAAGTTTTTTGTTGTGTACAAGATATTGGGTATGTAACTTTTTTTTGAGTTTTTTTTACTCAAATTATTTAAATATAGATATGAATAGATTTTATATTTCTCATCAATCGTTTCTGAGAAATGTTTGTATTATTTTCTCATTCATCAGTTTTTTTTTTACTCCTATTCTACAACTCTTTTTTTTCCGAAATCAGACCCTTCTCAGTTCCTTCACCCTTCTGTTATTTACGGGGAACTTAAGAAACAAAAAAAAATATATATAAAAAAAGTTTAACAAGGAATAAAGGAGGATTATAGAGGATTCTGGGCACCTTCAGCTTTTCATAAAATTCATTAGAGAAGTTTAATGGTAATCGTGATGGAGTTGTAAAAAAGTTATGGAAACTTGTTCCTCCCCTCCCATTCTTTCGGATTAAAATCAATTCCAACTTCTTTTTAGACTTGTACATTTTATCCTTTTACAACAAAATGAGCCTTGCTCCTGGCGATAAAGATATTGCCATGCTGAATGATTTGGAATAATTGAATCCCCATTTCTAGTATAGATAGATTTTTTAGCTTCTTTTCATTTATCCTTTTATTTTTTATTAAACCTTTTCTGGATGTGATGACGAATGAACATTACTAACCTATAGCTTCAGTTGAATATCCTTAATGAGTGCCGAAAAATTTATCCAACGTTTTTCTGTATGAACTGATCGATGTGGGTCTGGAATTTACTATGAATACATGTGCATTATTCCAGAACATTGACTGAATAGAGGATATCCTCATCTTTTTGGTTAATCCTTGTTACGTATATGGAAACTTCAACAGACTGATTATACGTTTTAGAGCTCTTACCTGTTTTCCCTTTTAATAGGGTTTTTCTTTGACGTGCTTCTAGGATTTGACCAGGTGTTTCCTTAGTCGATGAAAATCTAAGTTTCTTTATATTTCATGATGTCTGGTATTACCATATAAGGGCATTAATGAAATAATCTTAAATACTTTATTCCTTTCACTAATGAATCTATTAAAATCGTAAATTTAAATTAAATAGTTGTAAAAAAACGTGCCTTAAGTCTCTCACAGAGTTGAGTTCTGTTTCGCTTGAGGCTTGGGAAACTAAAAAATCCTAATATATGATAATGAAATAGAGATAGCACTTTACTACAAAAAAGTCAAAATATACTTATATATACTATGTATACTTTTCATTTTTGAAACTATTTATAAATAACCTCAATTGAATTTCGTTCCAATTAAAATTCCACTTCGCCCCATTCCATTTTAAAGTTTCCTTGCTTGAAGACAAAATAAAAAAAAAAAACTAAACGCTACCTTTCTAATAAAATTGAATAAATAATAAAAATTGTTTATTAATTTTTCATTTTATCCACCTAAGTAAGGAGAGAATTAAATTTTCCTTGCGCAGTTTTGAACTAATCTATCCATTTTAGACGATCCAGATTCAAAAAGTATTTTGGACTTTGGTCTGTCCGTGCAATAGTGATATCTTTTTTTGCTTTGCAGAATTCAGACTGGCTGGTTCATTCATTTTTTGATTATTTCTAAATCTATTCATCACGTGGAACATTCCAGATGCTCGTTGAAAAATTATGAAAAAATATGAACTAAATAGAAAAATAAACAAACACAAATTAAATATGGAAATCTATCGGACCAATATTAATATTGTATAATATATAAAATATTATTACTGTATAATATATCAAATATAAATAAACACTGAACCGAAGGGTAAACGGGATCGGCGTCGAATCTTCGGATTTGCCAAGCCTTCATATTATTATTATTATTACCCGACCAATATTATTGAATACAGTATTGAATTATTGTATTGGCCTCAGTGAAATAATTTTATTTATAATCAAAATAGAATATAAATCTGTATTGCTACAACCCATGAAGAGTCTGGATGGAGTGCAGTACTTGTAAGGAAGCAGGGCTACTTGACCAACGGCTAACCAAGTGGAACGAGGTGATTTGGTCAGAATCACGCTTACCCACTAGATTTTCTCCAATTAACGGTACCCACATTATGAGGCTGAGTGGACCTGGAAGGGTTTCTATACCAACAGGATTGACTCACGGCTACAGTAACAGAATAAATAATTACCTATCACAACCGGATTTGAGCCCCCGGGTCTTTAGAGTTGCATAGTGTCCTACCACTGAGCCACCCCGCCTACATCATATATAATTAAAAGGAATAAGTAAATAATTATAATAAAAACTAATTATTTAATTTTATATTGTATATTCTTTTGTGATCTCAACAAAAAGTTTTACTCACGCATTTATTAATTAGTATAAAAAAAATAGTAATTATAAAAGGCTAAGTCAGGTATATTGTGTTTGCATCAAGACATTTAAATCTTAGACCCGTCCTTAATTAGAGTTTTGGGTTAATCAATTGGTCGGTATCAGTTGAAGGGTCAAGTGGAACGAAGAAAAATAAAAGTTGAGTTTTTGGTATTAATAGATTCAGAATGAAAATATGTATTATTCGAGGGAGTTAAAATTATATATTTTATAACGCAATTCAACTCCCTTAAAGAATTGGTGTTTTCATTTATACCAATTAGTGAGAATAAGAACAATAGTTATCTAATTTTAACCCTGACTATTTTGTCGATAAAATTGACAGATTATGAAACAAACTAGGTGGTAGGGAATTTCTAAAATTAAAACAAGCATACAGACTTATTAAATTCAAAAATTGTCCCAGTAGTGTCTGTTTATTCCTATTTTGTTTTGTTGGCTATGAAAAATTTAAGAAACAGGACGTCAAGATAGGAGAGAAGAAAAAATAAATGAAATGAAACTGGGAAAGAAAGAAGGCGTTCCCATGAGAGGGAGGGATATGGTTGAAAACTTTTGTAATCAGTTTGACAAACGTTATTACCAGCGACACTTCCAAAAGAATATTGCCCCTCTCATCTTGAACACCTTTCTCTTCCTTTTAGGTGCCATATCATGCTCTTGTTAAGTCCAAACTTCATCTTTCTTGTGTAGTTTCACTAACATATTACAAACAATATGCTTTATGAAAATAATATTTTTAAACAATTTTAGTATCATTAAAATATTATTAATGTTCCTGTAGTATAATAATTTACAAGCACTTAATTTTATTTCCTGAATTTATAAACAAAATTTTATTATTACCCTTGTCATTTTTTGTTTATTAGTTACTTACTACATGAATTTATACCTATTAAATTGTAAATACCGACATTATAATTTATATGAACATTTAAGAATATGCTATTAATATATAATACAATCAGCTCTGGATTGATAGATCCTTCAGGGCACACTCAGCCTACAAGAAGTAGGAACCTGGCTCTTCGTTGGTTTACAGAATAAATCTTCCTTTCGAGTAACTGACCTCATCATTTTATAAAACCGCTGATCATGAAATATTATGTCTGTTTAACATTATTCAAAATTAATAATATATTAAGTTGTTTTATATTATGTGCACTTTGCGATCACATCAAACTTCTGCCATCTATTGGCAAACCAATTAACTAAAAGAGGAACTGGCCCCCAGATGAACAAAGTCCATTGACTGCAAGATACTCCAGAGCTCAGGGTAATGATACTTGTTTTATGTGCTCAAGCAAAATCATCATAGGTGAGTCTTGCATTAAGAGAGAGAGGTCTTACAGTAAGAGAGAGAGGACCGAAAAAGTAATTATCCCAAACTTTATAATCAATTGTAAAGTTTAACAAACTTCATTCGGCCTATAATCAGTATTTATTTAAGTTATCAGGAATAAGAGTTTTTTTTTTTGTATGATGCTTAATTTGTTTTACTCTTTTTCAAAACTCATTTACCAGTAATATCAAAATAAGAGGATTATCTATGATGTGTTAAATGTAAAAGGTTTTAACATGCTAAATGTTATAAGTATAAGATGTGGGCTGCCCAATTTAAAGTCCATGTTACATGTTAAATACAGTGGAGCTCCTAGCGTATTTCCTGGGCAACTTTTCTTCTAGAACCTTCTAGAATTTCATTATTTTTATCCATTACTTGCTTAACGTTTTAAAATAATCCAAAACAAAAACAGCACAAACCAACACAAACAACTAGCAACGAAACTATCAAAACGACATTGGACAAAAGGGTGTACATCCAGCTGGACTATTGCGTGATAAGCGCGTTTCTAAGGATAATCGTGGCGATATTTTGTATAGTTCAACTGTGGTGCCGCGATTTTTTTTTTTAGCTTGTCAAGGGTGCCACGATTTTTTTTAAACCTAAAAAGGGTCCCGAGAAAAAAAAAAAATTTAGGGACCGCTAGTGGATACGTATTGGTGCGGTAAAAAAAAAACTGAAATATTCGTATAACTATTTATATTGAGCCAACGTTTCGCCCCACGTTGCAGGGCTTCATCAGGCTAAAAAAAGGATTCAAACACTTAAATAGGGTAAAAATAAATGACCAATGTTCTGTTACTATTACCTTAGGTTACACCAGTTATTGTATAATTTAAGTTTAAGTAAACCACTATTAATCTAAGAAATTGCACTTATTTTAAAACAAAAATGTCTACCAGTGTAGCTGACTCTATTAGTAACTGTTTTTTTTTTTTTAACACGATTGAATGATTATACAAAAAAAAAAAAAAAAAAGGAATAGTGGTGACTGTTATGAATTGAAAAATATGTTTATTCGATTTTTATATCCTACATATTCCTAATTTAATAACATATTTCATATTCTACATATTTTGTATACCTACATTACATTACCACTATTCCATATTTTGATGTCGCCAAGAATATTCGTTTTCTGAATAAATTTGTTCAGACTGTGTATCAAAATCAATACAAACATAAGATAAGGAAAACTGTATGAAAAGACCTAACAAACAGCATTTGAGGCCTATTTGTATCCTGTCACTGGCGGAAATATATTTCTATTTATGTCTTAATGCCTTGCTCCTAACCATACAATCGCATACAGTTATTTATTCTAACGAGTCCCTGTGTAGAAATACGGAAAATGATTCTAACCGATTATGTATCTTATCGGTGTAACTTTTAATACATTGCCTTTGTGGTTACTACTACTGACCTAATAGTACAAGAGCCGGGAACAAAAAAAAGGCAGTTATCTCACCCCAATTTTTGATTACTTTGCTGAAATGTGTGTATAATTAATAATCAAAATTGATGAGTCTGCCAAGTATAGATAGGGTGAATAAAAAGTGGAGGCTGTTTAAAACCTAAAAAAAAAACATTAATTTTTCATTCGGAGCTCTATATCTTAAAAACTATCAACAACACTAGAAAATCTAAGAGAACATTATTTAAAGAAGAGTAAATTTGCTGAAATATTAGCCCTAAAAGAGCTATTTACGTCCAATAGTTCTCGAGATATAGCTTTTTAAAAAGCAAAATTTCTTTAAAATCTTCTGAAAGATTAGTAGTTAGCTAATTTATTTTTAGAAATCTATATCTCAGGAACTATGTGACGTACAGATGTCTATTAGCACTCAAATTAAAGCAGGTTTAATGGACTATAAATAAGTTTATGACCTTTACCATCGTAGGAATAGTAGTTTTCATGATATTTGCTAAAATAAATTGATTTATAGTTGTTCGGACAATACGTTTGATTTATGAAAAACTTCATTTCAGAAACCATTGGATGTACAAATGTTTGCCAGCGCTCAAATTAAAGCTAGTCAAGTTTACTACAAAATTGTTAATTATGTTTATCTTTCTAGAAGTAGTAGTTTTTATGAAATTTGACAAAATAAATTCACAAAATGTTAATTGATAGTTGTTTGTATAAAATGTTGGATTTTTGAAAAATATATCTCTAGATCCATAAAGCGCACATACGTCTGCCAACACTCAAAATAAAGGAAAATTAACTTACTATAAAGTAGTTTATGACACTTATGTTCGTAGGGGTATTATTTCTTATGATATTCACTTTAACAACAACTTTAAAGCAATTTATTTTAGGAAAGTTCATGTAAACTATTAATCTTACGAAGATAAACATCATAAAATACTTTATATCTCATTAAACTAGCTTTAATTTGAGTGCTAATAGACATTTGTACATCAAATAGTTTTTGAGATATAGATTTTTCAAAATAAATTCTACTTATCTTTCAGTACGTCCCATACAACATTTTTATGCAATGTGGCTTTTTAAAAAGCTATATCTCGAAAACTATTTAACATAAATAACTCGATTAGGGCTCATACTTTAGCAAATTTGCTCTTCTGTAAATAATGTTCTCTTAGGTTTTCTTGTGTTGTTCTTACTATTTGAGATATAGAGCTCCGAATGAAAAATTAATTTTTTTTATCGCTTTGAAACAGCCATCAGTTTTTATTCCCCCTACCTACACTTTGGAGACTCATCAGTTTTGACTATTAATTATACATAGTTTTCATTAAAGTAATCAAAAATTGGGGTGAGATAAGTGCATTTTTTGTCCTCTACTATAAAGTATTACTTCTTCGTTCAATAATACAAGCTCATTTTGTATACTTTCCGGCAAAATTAACGATTTAATTCTAGTATATATGCTTAAAATGGAAACAAAGTTTAAAATTCTTAGTTAACTGAATCTCTGTTAATGTAATATTTATGTTGTATTGTTAGAATTTTTTTTTTTACTAATCAATATAATATTTTAAAATTACTTGGAATATGTCTCTTTTATTATAGCTTTTTCGTATAAACGCTATTTAGAGAAGTCATTGTTCTAAAAATGTTTGGGAAAAGATGAAATAACAGAGAATACTTGAGAGACCTCCGTTGAAGTCTATCTGTACGTACGGAGCTGAGCTTCTGGCCTCTACCACACCATCGAATTCCTCTTGTATCCAATCCTTACAATCCAAAATCCTTCGTGAATTCCTTTATGCTCCTTACTTTGTCCCAAATAAAATCATCCATAAAGACCTTAATGTTCCATGTGTAACCGATCTAGCCCGAACCTGATAAACCCTCGAGTTGCCTACCTCGATGGGTAGTGAGAGAGAGAGAGAGAGAGAGAGAGAGAGAGAGAGACCTAAGGTGAGCTAGGAAATCTGGTTAAAATAGTGGAGAAATTGTAGATTTTGCACCATGTTCCCCAAAAGTTATTGCTGTGTGTAACCACCTCAATTCTCTTGTTGGCTCATGATGAATTTTATACAGTAAAGTAAAATGAAATATAATAATTCCAACAATAAAAATTTAATAATTAAATGAAAATAATGGTTTTTACTATTTTTTTCATTTATTTATTTTATACAATTATTTTTTTTCTTTATTGAAAAAGTAGAAACTTGACCGCTACCTATCTTATTAGAAACACGACAGTCATTTATAAAAAGTACTACTTGTGAAAGTAACCCGAAATGTTTAGAAAGCTACTTTTTTTTTTCTGTTGTTTTAAAAGCACAAATTCCAGCCGGGCGCCCAGTGGTCCGCCAGCCAACTATGCTCCTAGTGAAATCCGTTCGTCTGGACACCTCACTTCCTTTGGTGCCGCCTGGAATGATGTGTTCCAGGGTTGATAAACTGTGTCTGTAATGTTTTGGGTGCCTGTCTGTGTTTAGAGAAAATGTCGCCGTCTGGATGTTGACAAGCGGGTTGGCTTCAACATTATCCCAGAATATTTTATCGGCCATCAGTACGAAAAGAACAAAATCTTATTTATTGCATTTTGGTTAAAAGACTTAAAAAAAAAATCTCTCAATTTAGCCCAAAATTTTGTTTGAACTATTAAGAAATCGGAAATATTGATATAATTATTGAACCAACGTTGTTTCAATCTTTCGTTAATGAATGAATGAAATAAGTACCTATTTCATGAACAATGATGGTTTTTCGTTGATTATTATTTGCTCTTTTGTTTATTTATTTATTTAGGTAATTTTTATTTCTGATAATTTTACTCAATTTATTAACAATATAAGATGTTTGTTCTGATTGAAGATTTATCATTAACAAAATTTAATAACTTAAATTCTTTTTACTACTTTTCCGTGAAATCGTTTTTCGTTGAATGTTTTATTATAAATAGAACAAAGTCATATACGTCTTACTGAATTAACACTAATTAATGCTTGTCTCAAAATATACTTATAAAAAAATAATAATAATAATAAAAAGCGTAAAAATTTAATTTTAATTTTTTATTTTGTCTATTCATTTATTTCTCACTGTTATTGTATTTTTGTTTGTTTATATGTTATCAATATAGTTTCTGGTTCCTTTCAAATGCCTTTGAGTGTATTATTATACAAATCAGTGTAAAGTCGTAAAAAAAATATTTCAACTAGTTTTATAAATTGCTTCAATATTTTAGGAAATTGAGATATTCTCAGAAGTACTAAGCAATTACAACAGATTCCGAACGGGTTTTTTTTAAAATAACTTGTTTGGACACAAGAGAACCTAAATTCATTGATTTCCATTTATTACTTTTTCTACGTAGCACTTTAGAAAGTAAAAACTCTTTTAATTATTACACAATGGTTTATAATTTAAATTAGTTATTTATTATATCAGTCCTGACCATAATAATCAGTGATTATGATTAGGTTTTTCAGAATCAATATATAAAAAATTTTAAAAATTGTTAGGTGTAATATTTAGTTGTTGGTACCATACTAGCATTTTTTCTTCGATGGTTACAAATAAGGTTTGTTAAATCATTTAACAAAAAAGGTTGGTTAAGATATTTTTTAGATATTGAGAAAATAATTAATCAATGTAATACATATAGTTAATTATTAGCTATTTATATATTTTACCTTGGAGGGCATTGTTCCAATTACTTTACAATACAATTGTTGTTAGTTCCTTTGTACCTGCATCAGCCGCCCAGGTAGGTGATGAGTCGGCACTGCCAATTTTCTCTTAAGTAACGAACGTTACCATACAGGCGCCACCGGAGTATTAGTACGGTGGAATTCCAGTCGGGAATTCATACTTTGAAATGCTTTAATGCGCATCTTCAAAGCGTACAGTTGTTGTATTGCCAAATATATTACTCTGAAGTAAGTAGAGGTTTCTTGAAATGCTGCTGATTTTTTTTCTTTTTTTTTACTGTTATGACGCCTACTGTTCTTTTCATTCTTTCGGTTTCTTTGAATTTAACTCTATTTAATAATTTGTACAGTTAAAAATAATTTTATGATTTATATGAATCATCCTAACTGTCCTCAAAAGAAAGAAATCATCTTAAAATGTAACACATTCCGTCCTAGCAACCGAGTAGAAATACAACTTGTCATTTAAGGTTAGTATGCTAATGTGCTGTTATTAAGTTAATAATAAAACTCTGTTCTATTTAGGACAAAAGTTTTAATACGAGGGCTGTTACGAGAAAGTAACAGAAGTTTTGAAATAAACAATTCACAAATTAAAAATCTCAAAGCTTATTGTATACATTTGAAAGGTACACTCTTAAGCTGTTATTCTACATAATCGCCATTCATATTGAGACATTTATCATGCCGTGGCACAAGTTTTTCAATACCCTCTCTTTAGAAATCTGCCACCTGAGATTTCAATAACTGGTTTACACCGGCATGCAATTCGGCGTCAGTATCAAAGCATTGTTTACCGGGCCATTTTTTAATCGCTGGGAAGAGGTGATAATCGCTTGGCGCCAAATCCGGGCTGTATGGTGGATGGTCAAACACCTCCCATCCAAGAGGCCCCGGATACGATAGGCTGTGTGTGGACGTGCGTTGTCGTGAAAAAACAAAACCTTGGTGTTAAGTTTTCACCAACGCTTATTTTGTATGGCGCACCGTAACTTTCTTAGTGTTTCACAATACCTTTCTGAGTCGATTGTTAATTCACGTTACAGAAAATCAACGAGAAGCACTACCTTGAAGTCTCAAAACACAGTAGCCATGACCTTTCTTGCTGATAGTATTTGCAAACACTTTCGTGGTTTCTTGGAAGAATGTGTGTTCATTCATTCCATCGACTGCTGTTTTGTTTCACAGTTGACATGGTTCACCCTAGTCTCGTCCCCGGTTACGATACTATCCAGAACTGCATTACCAGTTGTGCTGTATTCTTGGAGAAAGATCAGTGCTGCAGCCAATCTCTGTTTCTTATGGTCTTCCGTTAGGATTTTCGGAACCCTCCGAGCACTAAATTTGTGGTAACCAAGCTTCTCCATTAATGTACCAAACTCCGTGAAGTTTCGGGAAAATGTTCCGACAGTTCTGTAATCGTGAAACGACGGTTTACACGAATTTTGTCATTGATTTGTATTGCTAGGCCATCAGTCACAAGGCATGGCCTACCATTGCGGTCCTCGTCGTGAGGATTGGTAGTGCCGTTTTTAAAATCAATGCACCGTTGCCTCACTCGTCTTACACTCATTATCCCCTTCCCGTAAACATCACAAAGCTGACGATAAATTTCAATTGGCCTGTTGTTTCGAGCCAACAAAAATCGAATCACTGACCCGCACTTCACAAGTGGCGGTATTTTCTATTGCAGTACACATTTTGACTACTCACAGAGATTAATGTGCGGAACGCACTGTCCTCATGCTACAACAGCTGGATGCTTACTGAAGGTAGGAACGTTCGGACACCAAGATTCTAACCAACCCATCGCCACGATAGGCCAAAACGTCTGTTACTTTTTATTATAATTTATCAATTAATATATCTTGTATATTAACATTTCTGTTATGATTAATTATTATTATACTAATTTGCTTTTTCTTTCATTTTTAGGTAAGTACACAAACAATCCCTCCAGTTTTGTCCTGCTGTAAGTACATTAAATCTGATAAACAAGATTTTGTAAAAAAATATTGTAAAAACACTGTATTTGAAACATTGAATTCCAAAGCCATCGAAGCCCATTTTTATTTATTTTATCAATTAGTAGTTTAGGTATTAACTATTTGTCGTAAGGTAAAAAAATTTCTACTACAAACATTTAAATCTCAATTTATTTTACCCTTTTTGGAAAACAATTGTTTGCCTCAGTAAAAACTATTAATTTAAAGATATAATTAATTACGAATTTGGAAATAAACTTGGCTTATTTTGGAATTCTGAGCTCCATTTGTTCAAAATTGGTCAATCCAATATTAACTATATTAATTGATATATTAATTAAACAAAATAATTCATTAACATAGCATATTGTTTTCAGTGATTGAATTATTTTAAATATAAAACACCAAAGATAGTCAAATCGAATTTTTTTATATTGAATATAAAAATTTAGTTAAAAATTAGATGTCTTGTTATATATTACATTTTCACTATTTAAAATTGTTATATTCTCAGTCAGGAAGTATAAATATTAAGAATAATAAAAAATCAAAATTTAACAGTATTTTTTTTAAAAATCTTTGTATGATTATTTTGGCATGATCATTGTTTAAATTATTTGGGTGATTTATTTTTTATTAAGACACAATTTTTTTTTAAATGTGAATAAAATGAATAGGGTTGCGATCAAAAAGAACAATGGTTAGCAACTATTTATTTTCTGACGTTTCGCCCCGCTTTGTAGAGCTTCATCAGTGGTATTCAAGTTGATAGCTTAAGGGAATTTTGACTCCACAATGTGGAGCGAAGTATATTTGTTACTACAGATGTAGGTTCCATCGAGACAAAGCATTGATTAAAGTATTTTTTAATTAAGGAAATTTATTTTAAGGATTTATTATTTCTTTTTTTTTAAATAATTTTTGGATTTCTTGTTTGTTGTTTTGAAAGGGCTTTTAACAGCAATACAGCAGTATTTCTTTCGTTTTTTTCAAATAAAAAAAACAAAACATAAGTACATAAAAAGGGAAGCTAAACAAGGTTTTATTAAAATCTATTACAAATTAAGTCAGACTTTGAATTCCTTGACCAGTTGAGCAGCTATGTGGTGAGCGAATAAAAACGCAAATTAAAAAAAAAAAAAGAAAAGAAAAAAAGAAAGGAACGAGAATTGGAAAGTGATGCCTTTGAGGCCGAGGACCGCCTACTAAAGCGTATATATAAAGAGCCGAATCCGAGAGTGATGGCTCCTACCTATTCAAAGATGAAAAGAGGGATCTCCAACCGACCGTTACAAAAAGACCAAGTGGGCGCGATATCATGGATCGAGATAGATCACTTCGGCTCGTTTACCACCGCCGGAATTAGCTAAATGATTCCCGCTGAGCCGATCAGAAGAATAGCGTGTCTTTGGATCTCGACGGCTGCAATTATTGTTTTGGTACGTTCTTAGTTCTCTAGCTGTCCGTCATCATTGTCTCTTCTTCGGCGTTCTTTCATGTTTTATAATAATCTATGGGTTTTGTTCCTCCGGGATTAGGAGAACGGCAGATGAATCTAAAGGGTAGTGTACTTCAAGAAAAAAGGAACAGAAAAATTGTAACAAAGCTTTGAATTTTAACTTTTTTTTTTAATCTTGGCATGATTCCTTAGAGGGGGTGACAGTAGCAGCATGGTAACGCGCTTGACTGCCAACCCATAGATTGTGAATTCGAACCCGGCCCTACCCGGGATTTTCTCAATCAATAAAATTATGCAATACTCACTCACAATCTCCCGGGCATTTGTGAGACCCGTTAGCCAATGGGTTGGCACTCACAAAAATAGGCGTGGCAGTGACGGACCTACTCTATGAAAACCTCGTCAAGAAACGCGCGATGTATTCCTTAATACATTTTGCATGAGAACTGGGACCTCCTCGGTCTGTCGTACCAATGGAAAAAAAAAATGATTGCTTATATCTGTTATTACATTAACTAAAGGTTAGTTTTTAACGTTACTACAAAATTTTGTTGTCACAGCTATGGTCCTCATGTATCATTTTTAGACCCGTAGTTTTTGGATTATATAAATAGTTGACCGTATAATTTCAAATTATGGAGAAGATGGTGTCTGAGTTGCGGTCAAAAGATGATCACAACCCTGTACATCTTCATAATTTGAAATTATACTGTCAACTATTTATATAATCCAAAAACTGCGGGGCTCTAAAAATGATACATCTTCCACAACTCTTCGTTTGACCACAAACCTCACCATCTTCTCCATAATTTAATATTTTTTACATTTACGAGTATTTTAAGAAGTGTCAAGAAACTTGAAGATACGACCATAGTTGTGACAACAAACTTTTGTTGTAACGTTAAAACCTGACCTTTAGTTAATGTAGTAAAAAATATCAATTTAATACTAAAAGCATATAACACTGGACGTATCTTATTAGATAAAAACAGTGGATGTATAAAGACATACGGTACATGAAACAGCTCATACTACAATTTCACAAAATTTTTGGTTAGTTTCTTATTGCATATATTATTCAATTCTTAATCTTTATTCAACTTTTATTTAGACTAGTTGAAAACTTGTATATTTTTCAGACTGTCCTAAATGAATCTAATTTGTGGTCTGTTGTTTGTTTTAATATAAAGTTTGGTTTGTTAATAATTGGAAAAACGTTCCTCATTTAAATTTGAGCAAAACTATTTATAAATATACTTGTTATATTAAAAATAAATTATGTTTAGATTTTTTTTATTACTAATTTGGAAAATAATAACTGTGCAACAGCAAAAAGTAATGACAGTAATTATTTCTGGTAGTTTTTTTTCTTCCATAGAAATATAATTTCATAACTGATAAAAGTTTTTATAATGCATATTTTAGCGCCTTTGTTTTTCTCCATGTTTTTTTCTCCATAGAGAGTTTAGCTGTGTTGATGCATTGTTGATTATAATTAAATTGATCTAGTACAGTTTACATGGACTAATGCAAGATAATTGGAAATATGGTCGGTGCCAAGAGTGAGTTGGTTGATTCTATGGGGTGCCGTGTTAGTTGACAAGTCCTGGCAGAAGTCAAACACTGGATCCGCCCTGATGGTTCATCCTAACCGATCAGAGCTTCCATCAAATCTGACTGTTCAAATTTGTTCGGGCTCTATTTTCTACCAGCGGGCCCAATGTATACTTAGTTAAGCGCTGTAACTTATCCAATTGCTAAACTCTCTCATAGTGATACTTTCCTACGTTTAAGTTTAGCACTCCTTTTAAATAGGACGAATTTACCGGAAGTGAGAGGAGTCCAGATACCCACTTCCCCCCTGAGGTAGATTGATGTAGGGCCCATCATCCTGCTCCAGGTAATTCCCCCCCTCCTTGATAGATGGCCTCTGATGGGCTGGTGACCCTACCCATTGGGCTTTGGTAAATGAATGTTTCCTGCTTGTGATGCACCATAAAAATCACTTGTGTCTTCCTTGTTAATGTTTGGTCACTAAAATCAATAGTCCTAGGTATCATGTCAGCTGGCTGTATGTTCCCGCTCTCTCTTTGTATTGCCAATTTTAATGAATTTTACTAACAAGGTTCCCATGTATCCCCTAAATTTTGATTAATTTTGATCTTTTTTAGATTAATCTCTATCTCTAAATATTTTTAGTTTATTTATTTGCCTCTGTTATAGCTTAAAACATACAGAAGGGCTTTGCATCCTATGTAAAATAACAAACACAATGTGAATAAAAATAAGAACAATAAACAAAACACAAGTAATTACAAAAGAAAAAAATCTTAGTGTGCAAAAGAAAAGAAAATAACTAACTACAAAAAAACAAAGAAAGCTCATGGTATAAGTTTCAAATATATTAAGATTGAATAATAATACCATTATTTGAAATGAAACTAACTAAAAATTCAATTTATTAACCTTTTTTAGATAAAAATTAGGAAATATAAAAAATATTGAAAAGCACAAAGAAAACTCCAGAAATTACAGATAATTAAAATATTTGTAAATTGCAAAATAGAAAAAAAAAATGTTTGATGGAACCAAAGTTAGTTAAATTATTTTTAAAAATACTACAATATGAAAGTAATTAATCCTTAATAAAATAAAAAACGAAATTTGTAAATTTAATTAACTAACTTTGAAATGAAAACAATGCGAGACGATGAGACAAACGTGAATAGTTTTCTTATTTTAAGGATCTTCCTAAAAAAAAAATATATATGAAAAAATCATTCACTCCATTTTGATGGCCTGGCTTCGATAAACTGAGATAATTTATTCATGAATTATGAATAATAGAGGAAATGCAGTAATTAAAAATTTGTTTGAAATCGTATAAAAGATTTTATTATATTTATTTTCAATGAAATAATAAAAAGATTTTTTATCATTTATTTATTGTTATTTACAACTGTATAACATATGTACAACAAGAAAATTTGGTGTAGGTGACATAGTGACATGATACAAACATATGGAGAATCTACCCATTGATAGAACTCCAATAACATGTCTAGAGAAGATCTCGAGGTCATCTTCTTTTCAGACGCCTAGGAGAATTATTAGGTAATGAAGGAGAAGCCAGGTTAGAAACAAGTGGATTTGGGTGGGTGGTTGGGTAGTTTTCCATGGAAGGATTGATATCTGGTTTCGTCTTGGTCAGTTACATATGGAACATTAATGTCTTAATGGATGATTTTACTTGTGACAAAGTAAAGAGCATTAAGGATTTTGGACTCCAAGGATTCGGGATTCGGGAGAAATTTCATGGTTTAGTGAAGCCCCAAAGCTCAACTCCGTATGTCCAGATAGGACCTTATAATAGTCATGTAGATCAGTCTTTTGTAATGGATTGGCAATTTAGATCGTTTGTCTAGTAAATGTTGTAATAGTCGAAATCGACGATCAGTTTCCTGTCTTTTCAGTCTTGTATGAGGATTCCATTTCAGTCGTTTGTCGAGATGTAGTCCTAAGTAACGGATCTGTTCGACAGGAATAAGTGGGGTATTATTAAAGGATACTGTAGGGCAAGAGGTCATTGGTTTACGACGAAGGGTAAATGTGATTTGGTGGGATTTATTGGAATTAGTTTTAATCCTCCAATTTTGGCACCATTCTTCAAGGGTGTGGGATTGCTGGATTTGGGATACAATGTAAGGATCATTGTTCACTGTTATTTTTTGTTAAAACAGAATATTCCTGTCTCTCATAAATAATTGTAGTTTCTGGTAATAACGACGATAAACATCGGTTTGAAGAGTGGATATGATTTTATGATAATTTACATTTTTCATTTTTACTTTTGAATATACCGACCGATTTCAATGTTGAAAATCACGTTTGATGAGTCCTCTTATATGTCAAACACCTTTTCCATCGTTGTGGTTGTCCAGACTGCATAAATTTACTCCTTCGTTCAGTTAGTATTATTTTTCAAAGATTCCGAAAAAAATTCGAAATTATTTTGCCGAGTTAGGAAACGAGTAACTATAGGCAGTTTTGATTCATCTTGCAAGCCGAATGTGTTGATGTTCCTTTTACTATTTTTCTCCAAACTTAGTTTTTAAATAGTTATAATCGCTTTTCTGTTGACTTTGCAAGGAGTGAAAACAAATAGTTTTTGAACGGAATGATATATTTATATATAATTTAATACTTTCTTTTTTTTTATGAACGATAGGTGTCAAAAAGTTTGAAGTTAGTATTGTAAAAATTATATAATTTTGATTATTACCTATTACAAACATGTAGTACATTATAATCTTAAATCGAAAACAACTAGAAAACGATCGAAGTAGCAATGATTGTTGAATAAGCCCTTAGCAGTAGAAAAAGGGTCTAATGAGTTTGTATACCTGGTTTTATCCATAATATTGAAAGTACCCTTACCCTAAGTACCTACTCTAGAATTTAATGATTCCGAAACTAAAAAATATATTACCGGCTTCCGTTTAGTCTTTCACTATACCTGCTCTCCGTTGATTATATTTTTTAGCTTATCCAGACAAGTTTATTCCGAGACAGGTGAATAGTTCTGATTTAGCTTACAATTAATTTAGGAGTATGGTTAACACCAGACCCAGTAACGGATCCTAATGATGCATACTACATGATAGCTTTTAATAATAATGTTAATTAACAGATGTTGATTTGCATAGAAGGTGATGGTGTTCTGGCATTACACCTTTTAAAGAATAATTTGTTGATAAAATTGACAGAGGTATTCAATCGGCCTATATACAAAGTGGAAAAAGTGTTAATTGAAACTAACATTTCAAATTACTGCTGCTAATTTAAAATAACACATAAAATTTCTAGCTATATTGTACTCGACATAAAAAATAAATATTTCTTTCATGCTGATATTTTCCTTTAATATATGTAAGGGAATTATTTTTACCCAAAAAAAAATACATTTTTAACTTTGAAGAGATTAATTTTGTAAAACGAAATTTAAATAAATTGGATGACATAAAAGGCACGCGAAACTTTGATTTAATTTAAGCTAATTTGACTCCAGGGTTCCTTTTTGAAGTTGCCTGAACGGCACCGTCCTCCTTTAAAAAAATTAATTAATAATAAATATAATAATAATTTCAAAGTCAATGAAATGGTTAGACAACTATCAGAACTTTAGACTAGTAAATTAATTTCAGATTATGGTAAGTAGTAAGCAACTATTGAAATTCAAAGAAAACTGCATGTAAATAAATACTGATTACTACCTACATCCAATAATGCAGTTTCAAAATGGAATTGTAACACAGCAACATATATAAGTATATTTCTGAAGGTAACACAATTTTATTGTAAAATTAAAGATATGTTTTGATTATTGTTATTTAGCAGGTACGTGTTTTAATAAATAATAGATAATTTACTGGTACATTGTGATAAAAACACGGTCAGAATTAAGTTGTTTAATTTACATATAACCACCACTATCAATAATTTTCGATTTGAATACAATTGTCATCGTTTTATAATCATTCCATGTTTTTTTTTTAATCTATATGGACGTAGACCTGTTTAAAATTATTTCCATTAAAAAAAAATATGATATCAATTGATATTTGTTATTTTTTTTTCTCGCGTAGCATTTATTTGTTCTACCCGATCGTTAATTAATTATTAATATCATTAATCTGTAAATTTTCTTAGTTCCTTCTAAAATATTTATTGAGGTTAATACATGTTTGGAAATGTTTAGGTTTTTTTTTTTTTAGGTAAAAAATATGAATCAATCGGTGATTATTAATTGTTTAATTTTTTTTTTCTCGGGTTGCATTTATTTGTATTATCAGAACGTAAAGCTTTTAAGGATTAATTAATTTTGTAATTTTTCTTAGTTTCTTCTGAACTATTTATTTAGGTAAAAAATATTAATCAATCGGTGATAATTATTTATTTTAATTTTTTTTTCTCGGGTTGCATTTATTTGTATTATCAGAACGTAAAGCTTTTAAGGATTAATTAATTTTGTAATTTTTCTTAGTTTCTTCTGAACTATTTATTTAGGTAAAAAATATTAATCAATCGGTGATAATTATTTATTTTAATTTTTTTTTCTCGGGTTGCATTTATTTGTATTATCATATCGTATAGCTCTTAAGAATTAATTAATGATGTAATTTTTCTTAGTTTATTTAAAAATATTTATTTAGGTTAATACATGTTTGGTAATATTTAGGTTGTTGTTTTTTTAAAGGTATTTCTGAAAAGAGGAAAATATATTGTTGTTGTTGGTTTTTATAATAAATATTCTTGTGTTATGGGTCATTATTTTTTTCTCTCTTTTCCATATTTTATTATTCAACGCTTTGATTATAATTAATTATATGTGTACTTTTTTACATTTTGTGGTATGTTGGCAGATCATATGCTTCAAAAAGTACTTGTAGGCTTTTGGTGAACATTGTATTTACCAAATATCCTATTGTATCTGACGTAAAATATCTTATTTTATGTCATCTTTTATTTTAAATATTTACTATGAATTTTATTCTACCAATCGTGCTAGAAGATTAACAAACGGTTAAAGTTAAAAATCGGAAATACAATTATATAAATATATTGTCTTAAAATCTTTCTACTCTAGGTTTATTAGAACGGTGGCATATCCTATAAACGTTCACCTTTCACACAATGTGTTGAAGTCCTTTAACTATCGGATTGCCCTTATTGGTCATTGACCCTGCCCTCGTCTTGGCATATCAACTTTACAAGTACTTTCCTCCCTCATACCTGAATAATCCTTTTACTTTTTTTTTGGGACCATGTACATGTCTGGCATCCATATACGATCATTTGTAAGAAAAATAAAGTCAAAAACTAATTAAATAACGAATGATGGTATTGCTTAACTTGATATGTTCAGTGTCAGACATTGACCTACAGAAATTTCAAATTATAACTTCTAATATATACTGTAATATTATTGCAATCAGTCTGATACGTAATCTTACTATCTTAATAGATATTTCGAGCTACTGGTTTTGAATTACCTTTGAGTAAAGAAACTATGCTATACCTAGATTGGTTGTACTACTAATTTGGTCAGACTAGATAGAAATGCGGGAACTATTTAAGTACTACGTTAATGAAAACCATAAGAAAGCGTCATGAAATAAATATGCAAGAAATAAAATGTTTTATATTTAGTATTTAATACAGCAGTTCTATAAATTTTATACTTGTGACAGTGTGAACGATTTTGTAATTATAAATAAATAATTGAGTTGCGAAATCTCATATGAAGAAGCTTACGGTTTGTATAGTTGTTTCTTTGTGAGTGTTCTTGGATGCTTCTAACGTGCTATTCTTCAGCCTGCTTATTTAGTCCTATCTTAATGGCATAGGATAATTTTTAAGGTTTAGTCCATCCAGGACGCATTTACAAACTTTCTCATCCGGAAATTTTAGTGCGCCAAACTAGTATCTCTATAGGCTTCATCCAGATTAGGAAGCGCTCTTATTCACTTCATTTGTAACTCCATGCTCGTTTTTAATTTTATTGAAAATGTTTCTTATGTAACCGATCTAGCCCGAACCCGATATTATTCCTTCCATAATAAACTCCCTAACCACCCAAACCCACTCGTTTCTAACCTTGCTTCCTCTTCCATTCCTGGCAATCCTCCGAGGCGCCTGAAAAGAAGATGGCCTCGTGACCTTATATTGTGAACTGTTTTTAGAGTTCTACTACTGGGTAGTTTCTCTACATCCTGTATCATATCATTATGTCATTATGATCAAATTTACTGGTTGTATTTTTTTATACAGTTGTAAATATCAATATATAAATAAAATAAAAAAAAAAAAAGAATTTTATTGAATCAGCTTTATTATTCTAAATAAACTATTAAGATCAGTCCATGCAGATACTATCTCATTTGCAATGACTGGTAATCAGCAACCGCAATCTTATTTCGTTTTCCACTCTTTGTCTATTTCCCTCCCCGTTCCCTTGGTTAAAGGAAATATAGTGTACTCCTTATCCATTATCGTATCTAAATGACATGAGCTGCCATTATCCCACTCAGTTATCAGTGCTACTTCCTATCTCTAGATGGACTAGGGATGCTAGTGCCCTAGCCGATTACTATATCTGCGATCGGTCAGAGAGGTTTTTGCCCATTGGGTTGGGGCCTTTTGTCCTGGACTAATGCAGTACCGCAGTACCTCTCCAGGTACTCAGTCTGTCGCCGTCTGTCCTAGTGTTCAGTGTTTGTGTAGCCCTTGTCTTCAGTGTTCCCTCTACTGCGTTGTCAGCTGCTTTGTTCTTTGCTCCCCTGTACAGCAGGTATGTCTTTAATTAATAGTTATTTTTGTGTGTATGTAATTATTAATCTATTCTAATTATATTAATTTACATCTTCTCGATATTAAATAAACACATATTTTTAAGCCTGTTCCAATTAACCCGTTTTATTTATTTATACACAAGTATTATTCAACTCAACAGCTTGCTGAAAATATATATATTTTTTGTTTAAAATAGAAAAAATTCTCCAAGAAATTAATGTTGCAAGTAATAAAGTCTTTAAAATTAAAATCATCAATGATATAATTACACTTTTATTTGTTTTATTGTTTTGTACAGCAGGTATGTCTTTAATCAATAGTTATTTTTGTGTTTGTGTAATTATTAATCTACTATAATTATATTAATTTACATCTTCTCGATATTAAATAAGGACGAATATTTTTAAGCCTGTTCGATTTAACCCGTTTTATTTATTTATACACAAGTATTATTCAACTCAACAGCTTGCTTACTGACAATATCTATATTTTTTGTTTAAAATAGAAAAAATTCTCCAATAAATTAATGTTGCAAGAAATAAAGTCTTTAAAATTAAAATTATCAATGAATAATTTACACTTTTTTTTTTTTTTATTGTTGTTCAAATTCTATCATTCGACTCAATGTACTTAAACGTTATTTGTTTCATAACCACTTTTGAAAATAAATCGAGGGTCATAAGAGCCTTTTTCTTTTCCCCACAGGTGAGTAAAAAATTCAACGTTATATATTCCATCTTCATCCTGAGTTATTTTTCAGTTGGTGCTTTCACAGTGATTATCCCTGAGGTTGGGTTATTTATTTGTATTTATAATAGCTGTAATGCTATAAAATGGCTTGTAATACAGTCCTATATTTGTGTAAATTTAAACTTTTAATTAATTCATTAAATAATACATATATCTATATATATCGTAAACATTAAGTAACTTAAAAAAAAAGTAAGAAGTCCTTACAAAGCACTGTACCAATGAGCCTTTATGGGCTATTGTGGTTTATCATTATTATTTCGACTAATATTTCATGAATTTTGATCGTGTTTTATTCAATTTGACCTTTCTTTTCTTTTAACGTTGTTTAGTAATTCTGGCTTAAAATATATTTTCAAAAGCTTTTTATGATAGAAAACATTTTTTTTTTTGTAGGAAATTGAAAAATAAATGCTACCAGTATGGTTTTATGTTTCATATCGATTCGATCCGAGAGGCATGGGAAAGAAGTTATGACGAAACTAAAGTAAAAACAAAAAATGTGTGAAAAATGGTTATTCTTCGATAATTTATCAGCTGGAGTCCATAAACCCTCGTATCAAACACCTGTTGCATACATTTTGTTTTATCGACAGCATACCCGCAAAACCTCGTAAGTGCGACTCACATCATTTTTCAAGAGACAAAAAATAAAACTCCAACCCCTCTGAAGCTCTCTTATAGTACAGGTGCCTGATGCTTAAAATACATCTGTAAATAATTTTATAAATTAGTTTTTTTCATACCTGACACGAAAACGCATTTCAAAATCTTAATTAACCGTCTTAAGGTTCTAAATTAATTAATTTGATAGCGTAATTGAATTATTATGTTATGGTTTTCATTCGTCGCATAATTTAATGCTCTTTAATTTGTTTTATTATATCTTTTTCACCATTTCGAATTTATTGGCGAAAAACCAAAAGAAAAGCCTATTGGATTGAAAATTTCAAATTCGTTAGTAACTAGTTGCTTAGTGACCGCTTCAGAGATGGGCAAAAATTATCAATAGTTAAAACTAATAGGTAAAATTGGTTATTATTATTATGACCCTTATTCATGAATGAACCATTGATAAATACAATTCGTATCCATGGCAATTTAAGCTATTGGTTTCATAGTTGCCCAACTCTGAACCGCTTTAGGACTGGATTGGTATGTAGTTACTATAATCAAGTCTTGGAATAAATTTAAAAAATAAATTTAATTTTCGACATACTTCTGAATCGATTTAATAAGTTGTGGTACTCATTCTACGCATAATATAATTTTGTTAAATTTTTTATACGATAACTTTTTCTCTAGCATGCACGGTTTACGAATTATAGGCGATAAAAGGAGACTAAATGTTTTATTTTATAAAATTTATTAACTAATTAACAAGAGTTTAGAACGGCCAGATCACATCCGTGTTGTGTGCCTAATTTTTTTTTTTTAATTATTTGCAAATGTAGGTTCTATGAAATGCATTTCATGCAACTAGATCCTGTAGCTTGGGGATGATGAGACAATTTCCAGCTCTTATTAAGTTATAAAACATAAATAACATAAAAAAAAACCTTCATTTCAACTAAAATAGCACTTACGAGGTTTTTGGAGGTATAGTAATAATATGTATTTCGATATCCGTGTGTGGCATTACCATATAACAGATAAAAACTGAATATTGATAATATGCTTGATATATTCGAGGTAAAATAAAAATTAAAAAAACACACATACATTATTAAGAAGAACGTAATATTTATTTTAGTATGTTGAGATGCAGTTCATTTAGATATGTGCTCATTATTCTAAGCACTAATTTAATTATTTTTATGAATGAGGTGGGGGTGCGGTAAAAACGGAACAAAAATGTTTATTTGCTGATGTTTCGCCCCACTTTACAGGGCTTCATCAGAGCTAAAAGAGATACAAAACTACTAAAAATATGTTGGGAATGGATGATAGTAAGATGACATGATAAAGTAAACTAAGATGAAATTAAAATTATGTAAATATAAGCGAGATATTATATATAAATGATAAATGAAAAAAAAGAAATTAAAATAAGATAAACAACAAGTA
>NW_027106266.1:96115-98040 GCF_000696795.3 Halyomorpha halys | reverse complement strand
ATAATGAAATTAAAAAAAAAAAAGTGAAATAAAAATTGTGACTTACAATGTTATTCTAGCCCATTATTCAATTAAAAATTATTCACAGAAAAAATGAAATTAAAAAAATATATATTTTCTTATAATTTAGCAAAATTATCCCATACAATTTTTTAGTGGGAGACTAATATATATTAGATAATATAATATATATGTATACATGATTCAATTGATTCTTTTATGAACATTATTTATATTTTGTTCCTTAGATTTCGTTTTTATTTATTCTTTTGTATTCAAAATACAAAAAAGATACCTCTGTATCTCTTCTTCATCATAAATATTTGTCAGAATTTCAATTTTCCTCTCAGATATATCCTTCAATGTTTTCCAAGCACGTATCATTTATGCCGGAGCGGCGGTACCTACTCTGAATTAAGAGTAAGTAAAAGCGTATAGCTGTTCCCCTTCTTGCAGTGGAGGTGCTTTTATAGACATCTCATTATTTTTAATAGATATGATAATCCTCCACCTGAGAGAATATTTTTCTCTTTCATTATTCTATAATTATGAAGATGCGAAAGTCAAGTTTTTACCTGCATAACTGATTTTCTACTAAACTAGGTTTAAGTATATTAAGGTTTGTTCTAAGAGAGTTGTATAAGAAATATCCTTCATTAAACTTTTCTTTTATTAAAAAAATTATTTCATGATGATAAGATTACCTTGAAATTTTTCAGATTTGTTCCGGATTGTGGAATAATCAGTCCACTTCTAGCTATAGAATTTCTAAAGTGTATTTTCAAACCCATTGTGGGCAGAAAATCCATTTGTTCACAGTTTTATTTTCATGCATTATTATCAATAAAATGATTTAATTCTTTTCTATTGTTAATATTTTCAAGATTAGTACCCTCCGTAGTATTCTTCATTAGTGCGTTACGTTAAAAAAAGAACGTCCATGTAAATGATATATGGCTTTATTGCTTCAAATACAGACATCTTGTTCACATTTAACCTATGTTAGCTGTATAGCATTGTTCTACTTTCACTTATAATATGTTTGCAGACACACGTGTCACACCGCTTCGATACTAAAATTAAAAATTAAAATCTGTACCACCAAACATAAAGGGTCAGGGGCTTAGTACTTTGTAAGGAAGTCAGTACTTCAGTACCAAAGTCAGTACCAAATCACGCTTAACCGGTAGATTTTTGCCCTATCAAGAGTACCCAATTTATGAGGCTTGTGGACCCCAGGAGGGTTCCAGAACCCACAGGGTTGATTCATGGCTACAGTGTAACAAAAAACAATTTTCTGCCCAGTCCGATTCGAACTCAGGTTCGAACCCCTTCGCCGTGGTATGCTAGATATGAATATCATAATTAATGATTGGAGTTCCTTTCCAACGGTATCGTGTTCACCAATTTACTATGCTATTATGTATGAGGTGGCATGCAGGGATTATTAATTATAAAGTAAATTCTTTGTTACATCTTTTATATTTACAATTATATATGTATACATTATTAAAATACTATTATGAGAGAGCATGGTAGACTTGTTTCCTTATACTTTAATAATAAGATAATGAATTGAGAAGTACCAGTTGGGATATTTGATATTTATATTGACTCTAAGTTACTAATTCTATCCTTGTCATTCAAATAACAACAGAAAAGGTCTTACTTGTTCGGTACATGGGTAGGCTTGGCGGTTGTCGTGAAAAAGCGTTCATATGGCCTCTTGGCTGCCGCTCATCTTCCAGACTGTCTTCCTCTGTCAGACTGTTCTCTTCTTTCAGCTTCCCTCAAACTCTCCCAGCCTGTCCTTCCATCAGGCTTCCTACCAGACTCTGTCCACCTCGACTCTCTTCAGGTCTTGACTGTTCCACTCTCCTGTCTCCCCTTGACTGTCTCTTCTTGACTGTCTCTTCTTGACTGTC
>NW_027106266.1:84640-95810 GCF_000696795.3 Halyomorpha halys | reverse complement strand
GCACGATAAGGGCTCTGCCTAGACGGTTAATGGTTCCCAGAGGGTACCTACCCTCTGTTATCTATATGTCTTTGTACATTACTTGCCTAGGTCCGGCGGTATTTTTTTTATGCCGACAAAGGGAATTATTTTAAGTTAAAAAACTCCAGCTGGTACCTCTCATACATATCAATTTTGAAATCTCCGAATATTCTGTTGATTCCTCGCAGCATTTTTTTAATAATCTCTATCTCTATTATGTTGATTAAATTCCAGTATGTTCCATATTTCAGTCATGCTATAGTGACGAGATGTTTCCATTATGGGGAATACTGCAAACGGTTAAATGCAAGTAATGAATTGTGTGTTTCGTTTATGTGAATACTGAGATTTTAATAGTGAAATTTGAGAAAAGGAGCTGCACACTGTTATTTAAAAAATGTATAGATTTAACATTCATGAAATATACAAAAGCCTCATCTGTCGTTAAAAGTTAGAAAAAACGACTTATTAAATATTACAATGATCACTCCAGGATAATTTGTTGTTTATTTCTCTCATTTTACGTATAAATATCAATTGCATAATTCTTAATTAAACTGAACATGTTCAAAAAAAAATTAACCATGCTTCTCTATTAAAATATTTATAAATTCTATTAGTTAGCACACTGAATACGATTTAATAAAATTAGTATTTTACTTAAAATTTAGTAAAATTGAAGATATAATTCCGAGCAAAAGAAGAATGAAAGAAAAGAACAGATTGTTATTATAAAATCAATGTAAGAAAATTAATTCCTCAGAATCAGTTAATTAACGTAAAAGGAAGCTTGAAAACTTCAAGAAATTTATTATTATTTTTTATTGTTCTAAATAAGTGCCTTGAATCCAGTTAACAAACTAACAACGATTTTACAAGTAAAGAAGTAATAGCATATTTATTAGAGCATATTTTAGCTAAGTATTATGTAAATATAATAGACCTTTGTTTCAACGAGCTTTACCTTAATTACGTAAAAGTTTCCTTTATTTTTGAATAAATACGAATAGAGAATTTCTTTCTTTTTATTCTGAAAATTTAGGCTGTAGAATGTTACAATGCCTTCATTTCTTTCCAAAATCATACTTCTTTCAACTGTTTTTGTTCTTTATTTATTAATTTATTAACTAAAATCATTTTTTTATTGATATGTATAACTGTATTATGTAATGTAGGAGAAATAAGTGGTGGTGGTGGTTAGAAATTTTATCATGGAAGAATTGATATCTGGTTCTGGCTAGTTCGGTTACATATGGAACATTAAAGTCCCGATGGATGACTATTTTTGACAAAGTAAGGAGTATTAAGGATTATACGTAACATTTTAGATTATAAGGATTGTTTACGAGAGGAAGTTGATGGTTTAGTGAAGTTCCAAAAATCAACTCCTTAAGTCCAGAAAGGTCTTGTTATAGTCATATAAATGATTCTTTTGTGATTAGTTAAGATGTTTACGCCATTCTTCTAGTTAGTGTTGTAACAGTCAGAATCGACAATCAGTTTCCTGTCTTTTCAGTATTGTATGAGGATTCTAAGTCAGACGTTTGTCTAGATGTAGTCCTAGGTAACGGACCTATTCGACAGGAAGTGAGGTATTATTAAAGGATACTGTTGGGTTGGAAGTCATGGCATAAAGATAAATATCAGTTTTCTATAAACTCTTCCTTACAAATAATAAAACAATCAGTAGTAATGGAAACATAAGAAGAGAGAACAGTAATAATCAAAACGTTTGTTTTCCTCTTACCTCTCTATTAATTTAATAAAATAAATTAAAAAGAAATATTAAGCGTTCGAAAATGGTTCAGTAGTTGTATTCATTTTGAATTCCAGTATTGAAATACATTCATAGTATGAATTAAAAGTTAATAGTGTTTTAGTCCTTCTAAGATTTAAAAAATAATTCCAAGCGTAAAATCATATTATAGTACAAGAGCCGGTAAGAAAAAGCCCAAATTTTTATTACATTAATGATAACTATGTATAATTACTAGTCAAAACTGATGAGTCTGCCAAGTATAGGTTGGGGGAATAAAAAATGGTGGCTGTTTCAAAACCTTAAAGAAACATTAATTTTTCATTCGAATCTCTATATCTTTAAAACTACCAACAACATTAGAGAATCTAAAAGAACATTATTTAAAGAAGAGTAAATTTGCTGAAATATGAGCCATAATAGTGCTATTTACGTCCAATAGTTATCGAGATATAGCCTTTTAAAAAGCAACATTTCATAAAAATGTGCTAAAATACCAGTCGTTAGTGAATCTATTTTGAGAAATCTATATCTCAATAACCATTCGACGTACAAATGTCTATTATCACTCAAATTAAAGCTAAATAATTGTACTATAAAGTAGTTTATGACCTTTATGACCTTTACCTTCGTAGGAATAGTAGTTTTCATGATCTTTGCTAAAATAATTTGATTTATAGTTGTTCGGACAATAAGTTTGATTTATGAAAAACTTCATTTCAGAAACCATTGTCCGTACAGATGTTTGCCAGCACCCAAATTAAAGCTAGTTAAATTTACTTTAAAATATTTTATAACTTTTATCTTTATAGAACTACTACTTCTATTTTTACTTTTATGATATTTGACAAAATAAACTCACAAAATGTTAATTCAGTATAAAATTTTGGATTTTTCAAAAACTATATCTAGATCCACATGACGCACATATATCTGCCAACATTCAAAATAAAGGGAATTTAACTTACTATAAAGTAGTTTATGACACTTATCTTCGTAGGGATAGTAGTTTTTGATGATGATATTCACATATGAATATAAATTTAGCAAATGAAAATTTGTCCGAACAACTTTAGAGCAATTTATTTTAGCAAATTTCATAAAAACTACTACTCCTACGAAGATAAACACCATAAAATACTTTATAGTTCATTAAACGAGCTTTAATGTTAGTGCTAATAGACATCTGTACGTCAAATTGTTTTTGAGATATAGATTTTTCAAAAGAAATTCACTAACTACTGATCTTTCACTACGTTTCATACAACGTATGAGTTATCCAAAATTAACCTTAATGCTCATCTAAAGCTTAAGGGGAACCGCTAATAATTTCAGTATTATAAAAATTTTGGTTATTGGGACAGGGTATATAGTTAGTGAGTATTATCTGTTCTTTATATTAATGTTATGATTGCAGGTTCAATTTTAAACTGGGTTGAATAATTGAAAAATAAACATAGATCAGAAGTCAATTTCGCTGTATTGCAATTAATTTAAATGATTTCTGTTTTGTTTACAGAGAATCTGATTACTTTTGGTTATAATCTTATAATCTACGAGATGTATAGTGCTCGAGTTATTTGAAAACTAATTTCATTAAAAAAAAAAAGTTTTAAACACTTAGAATATGATTTTTTTTTTTTTTAACCAAATCTTATTAAGCATCTGCAATAAAAGGGGAAAATCATTCTCTCGGCAGAACCTGCCCGCTAGTGAGCGCATTCCTCTGGGTTGCGGATTAAGGGAACCCTCCTCGGAGGAGTAGTCCGAATAAATGAATAAGGAACCATGGACAAACAGGTACCCAGTTCCGGGGGGGAGGAGGGGGAGTATAGCCCGGACACCCTTCCTCCGAGGGGATATAAATAATCGGAAGGCCAATTGTCCCGAGGTTACGGGTCCTATTTTGCTGGGCTAATCACCTGCTAAGTAGTTGGTTCTAATGAGTTTATTAAGTGGCCTCGGTCAGGATGGAAATCAACGGTTACTACATTGCAACTCAAACGGAAATACGACTCGCTACATGGAACATAAAGACACTTACGGGAAAGGAAGAAGAGATATCTGTTGAGATGATGGCATACCACATGGAGATCCTAGGCATTAGTGAAGTGTAAAAAAAAGGTAACGGAGAGCTAAGGCTGCCCAGGGACCATACCTTGATATATTCGGGAGTCCTGAAGGATACCAGAGAATAGGAATTATTATGAAAGATAACTTATTCGCTAAGGTTGAAGAATGGAACCCGGAAATGTTCCATGTTCCAACCCGGAAATCTTCAAGGATTATAACTATGCATACCGAAATATCATCAAGCCATTGTGTTTTTATTCAGATATGCGCCCCTACACAGAGTGTACAGACGTTCTCTATAAAGAACAATTTTATGCTGAGTTAGAAAGAGAAGTTGTTAAGGCCCAAAATAAGAATAGAGAGATAATTATTATTGGTGACTTCAATGCAAGGACAGGAAATGATTTCTGCCGATCTCATGAAGTAATGGAGAATCACGGAGGAAAAAAATAATTCGTTTTTCATATTGATAGTCATAGTCACTTTCGAGATAAAGTAATGAGCAAACAATCGACCCAAGCACGACCAGGTCCACCTTTTTACAAAATAAGTTAGAAAATCTTACTGTGGGCTTGTTTCCTCCTCGATGCAATACTTAAGCATTTTCGTTTGAAACCGGCTTGAAACTGCTTTCAAACATGTAGCTTCTTCACATACAGGCAGCTCCACAAGTGCTTACTATTCAACACACTTAGGTGGAACCAATCGGGAAAATCCGGGCGATATTCCTCCGAAAAACGTCACTAAACTTTAGTATTTCTTTCATGTTTTAGGTTCACATCAGATTTTGGAAATGTACTGGTTAGTAAAAATCAACGGATTAAGCTTTGTCTAAAATTAATCTGTTCGTCACAAAAGGTTCATTCGCTTTGTTCATTATATGCAAAGACCGCATTGATATTTGTTCCTCTCCCCGAGGATATGCCATCAGAAGCGGCAGCTATTTGGCAGATTATTAAATCCTCCAGTAGCTGCCTAATCCTACCCCAGATAGGTCCCCACCGCAAATTTCCTCTCCCCCTCACCACTGTGTCCTAGATTAATTTAATAAACCCTCTGACTACCCCCTCCCTTCGCCCTTGTGTAATACTTCTCATTCCCGCTCTATCCCGACTCCATTGTATGTTATAATACATCCTTATGCCTCCATCTACTTGATAGAATAGAGGGATGTCTGAGAATACTAAAGCTGGAGCGTTCAGGCGGTCCTGGCTTCTCATTTCATAACTGAGGAAATAGGCAGGTTCAACAGTACTTCGTACCCGTTTGGATTAAAGTAGAGCTGATTTTCACTTACTTCTCTACTTTTTGAGATGAAATTTGTCTCGTGTGTTTCAAAAAACATATTGATTTATTATTCAGGATGGAAATATATTTCATACAGTTAGTGAATGTGAATTTTTTTTTTTTTTGTTACTATACAAATTCGTATTATCGGGCTTCTTGAAGTGTTAATAACAAACATCAACTTTGTTTCTATCAATACTACAACAGTTTAACAAAATATAACATATGAGTGCATGTTTGTGAGGTAGATCTATTGATATCAATTCAATTATTCAAATTTTCAGTCTCAGCACTCCTGTCTATATTTTCTCATTTTTATTTATTCAAAGAATTTCTTAGTATTTTGAATTTATCTATTGTTTATCGCTGCTAAAAAGAGAAACTGGTTATTTCAAATTAACAAAGGTTCTTTAGAGAAATATTTTTTGAAAATTCGGCATTTAACCCCGTTAAACTATTTCAATAAGGATGAGGCCTCCTTGATATAAAAAATAATTTAATTTTAAATTAATACACTAATTTTAATATAAATTATTAGAGCCGTTTTTGATAAAAGTTAAAAAATGTCCAAAATTGATATATAAAGTAGCACAACAGTTACTGTATCACGGTTGTTCAGACTCAAGTATCCTCAAAACGGGTATGTCCGTCGAAAACTGGAATTCGAAATTTTTCACAATAATAATACATTTCCTTGCCGTTTACCATAAATTATGTTTGTGAAAGTAAAAATAAGAATTAAAGATCTATATAACGTGGGCTTCCATTGCTACTATCCCACTCGTCATCTAATTCTGGTAAATATAAAACAAAAACTTCATTATTAAAAAATATCTAAACCAACGTGACTACTCAACAGATTCTCTCAAAAGCGCCGTAGGTCGTAGTTTGTAAGCCTATAAAATAGGACTATTCGGCAAAGCGCCATTGGTGTGGAATGTTTTTCTACCGAGAAATAATAAGTACTGTGATCATAAGTGATATTAAATGAAATGAAGTTGTGTGAGAACCAGCAATTGTTCTCAATGTTCACTCATGGGCCCAATGAACTAAAAGGAGCTTGAAAAGTTCCACTAACAATCCCCACATCCACCACTCGTCGGCCAGGCAGATGAGTTCTGCTCCAGTTTCTTAATTAGAATAACAATAAAAACCTATTTGAAAAACATAAACATATTTTTCCCCTTTGAAGATATAATTGCTTATATGAAATTTGTATACAGGGTGCAATAATTATAGAGGATTTTTGATCTAAAACCCTTTTTAGAATAGAGGTGTCCCCGCACTAAGTGGGAAGTGCGATGTCAGCAAAAAAGTAGCCACTCGGGCCTCGGACCAATTGAATCAGTTAACTGAGTTAGTGGAAGTGGTTTGGTCACTCAGGGAAGGGTTGGAATTCGGTCTTTGCCTTTAATTTTTACCCATTTTTTTTTACAACCTTGCAGCTTTGGCAAAAGAACTGATACCACTTTACGAGTTGTAGAGAAGCTTAAGCAAAATCCAACTCTTGTAGAGTAATATAAAACATTAGAACTCTGTCCTAATTCCGAGTTGCGGTTTGCAGTATTCTGGTAACATATAACTTAGTAAAATATCTTTCGCTAAGTTCCACTGAATCCATCTGAGAACTGTAGCAAGAACTGAGGCGGTGAGAATGTAAGTGGTGTTAAGACCCTTTTCATTTATTGCGAGAAATTTAATTTGTGTATGTACTTAAATGATATGCATTTAATATTCACAAATCATACACATATTAAAACTTATGTCAATTTCTGTTTATTAATATGCGGCATTCCCTTTCAGACAATGGTTCAGTTTGTATCTATACTTTACAAGGGAACAGTAAATGTCATTAAAAAGTTATAATTCAGGTATTAAAGAAGCATTGCTTCCTGAAGTTTATTTTATGCCAGATTTTTTTTTTAAATTTGAGCCCTAATAAAAAACCCCTTTACGTTTAGTGATTCTATATCACTAAATATATAATATTAATTTATTGATATACCAAAAGTCTTTTTAAACATTGAAAAATCAACATTTTTCAATATATTTTGGCAAATATCATAAAAACTACTACCCCTAATAAATTATATACATATGATCTTATTAAAGCAGTCATAAATTAGGGTGAAAAAACTGTTGTTTTTTTTCACCCTGGCTCTTGCACTATGAGTAGGAGGCTCGTTGAATTTGTGCAATAACTTATTGTTGTTGTTGTTGTCTAAATATTATTACTAATATATTTCTTCATTGTGGATTTGCTGAAAGATACGACTTCCGAATTTGTTACTGGTATCGTCGTTGTTATTCCACAAACAATTTTAAGTTGTATTTATTTTTCTAATCACTTAAACTTTAATGAAAGTAGGATAGTCAAATCACCTCTCTTTCAGCTAGTAAAATATTCTTTACTGATTTCATTAATCTTATTATTTAATATTATGATCATCAAGCAATCTAATTTGAATATTAACGTAGGTTTTTTGTTTCGAAGTGAGTACTACTAAACATTCTCTCTTTTATATTCAGGTTTAGTTCAATACGAAAGATATGCATGAGATAAGCACATAAAGGCTTGAATGTAGTCAAAGGGCTTAATATAATGTAAATTAAGAGAGACAACACGGAACTGAAATCAGAAACGGGAGCCCAACCCTTATTTTTGTCTATTATTCAAGCCTGTTCCCAGTTTCTTTTTAGGCTCAGAATTTTAATTATATCTTTAATTTTTTTATAATAGAAAAGGGTATATAATTAATTCTTAACTGTTATCTTCGTTTAACCACCTCAATTTTTATCAAACACGTCAATTACAATTACCATTCGTGGCCTATTAAATTGTTAAATAAATTAAGGTATCAATAGTAATTAATATAAATTTAATTTAATAAATGGAAGATGGTCCGAGTGCAGTAAAATAATAAAATTCAATTACACTTTACACATTTTGTCATTCTTCTCTAATTTTGCTTTTCACTGTACATCTTTTTTTAATTTGCATTGTTTTCAGCCCGCTGAGTGTTCCTTGGTCCCATTCTCCATTCCGTTTATAGGGGTATTCATTTTGTTGTGTTAAATGTAGAATGTTTTACTATGGTAAGTGTTATAAGTATAGGATTGTGAAAAGCCCTATTTGAAGTCATGTTAAATGCATAAGAGATCCTAGCGGAGTTTCTGAGCAACTCGTTTTATAACTTTTCCTTCCAAAACTTCATGCTATTGTTTACTTCTAAGTTGTGATTAAAATAATTTATTACAACATGCCTAAATTGAGTGAAAAGTGTTATTATGAAAATTTGGCTACTGAGTGCCTTGTTGATCTTCTAACTTGTGAGGAAGAGAATCAATATGAGCTAATTTTCAATTGTCATTACATTATTATTATTTGCTTTATTGAATTTAAAAACACCCAAATCAATACTGATACACCATCAAAACACAAGTTACGAGCAAGTAACACGACAACAAACAACATCGTGATGAGCTCAGCTGGTCTGCTTTGTGACGTCATTCTCCACTTAACATGCCTAGTAACAGACTCTCAACCATATTGTATGTTATATCGTTTTAACATGGTAAAAGAAGGAAATATTTCTCCATTTAACATAAGTTTTTCCATTTAACACTCTGTAACATGTTAAACTAAAGATAATGAATACCACTTATACAGCTGGCATCCTACCCAGTTCTAACCTTATTCTTACCACCTGTGCCGATGACATGTGTGTGCTCGCAGTAAATAGTAACCCTTTAAATGCATATCCTAATCTTTCCAATTCCATATCACAATCCTAGAAGAATCGTGTCGTAATTGGAGGATTAAAGTTTAATCCCATCAAATTACATTTACCCTTCGTCGTAAACCTTCTGGCTGCCCTACAGTGTTCATAAATAATGTTGCTCTAATGTTGACTAATCTGGAATCCTCACACAAGACTAAAAATACTGGAAACTGCTCGTCGATTTTTTATTACAGCACTTAGGCAAACGCTCTAAACTTCCAACTGATTACAAAAGATATACCAGACGACATGACTGTAATAAGGTCAATACGGAGTTGAGCTTTGGGGCTCCACTAAACCTTCGAATTCCTCTCGTATCCAATCCTTGCAGTCCAAAATCCTCAATGCTCCTTACTTTGTCACAAGTAAAATTATCCATTAAGACATTAATGTTCCATATGTAACCGACCTAGCCGAAACCAGATATTAATCCTTCCATTATAAACTTCCTACTAACCCAAACCAACTAATTTTCTAACCTTGCTTCCTGTTGAAGATGACCTCGAGATCTTCTAATGTAGAAATATTATTTGAGTGCTACCAATGGGTAGTTTCTCTACATGCCTGTAACACTCCTTTCTGATCTTACATAAAATTTACTGGATGTATTTTTACGTAAATACAGTTGCAAATATTAGTATATAAATAAAAGAAAATTATACGGTTTATTTATTTTTACCTAATATAAAGATGTTATATTTTTTTTAGACCCGATGAAGGAATGCAACGTGGGGTAGAAAGTAGGCTTATATTAAATAGTTTTACGACTATTTGAGTTTTTTCTTTGACATAATTTTACACCATTTTCCTTTTAACATAATTTTTTGTTATTCCTCAACCATTATTTTGTATAATGGACGGACATATTTTTCATAATTTTATTAGTTAAATAGATAATACTTGTTTCTACAATTATTAACATTTTCTTTTCTTTTTTTTCAGGTGAGTTCTTTTATTCATATATACTTCTTTTTAAGGTGAGCACTTTTTTTTTTTTTTTTTTTTTTTTTTTTTTTTTTTTTTTTTTTTTTTTTTGAGAATAATGGATTGAGTATATTAGGATTTGTTCTAGGTGATTATTATTTGAAGTTACAAAAAATGAACTCTTGCTTTGTAGCTTAAAGGTAAAAAAAAGGTGTTGATGATTAGTTTCTAATTTATATACTAAACTATCTGGGCTTATGTGTGTGCCTTTCAAGACCTACTGTGCCATAAGGCCCATTGTTACAAAAGTCCTCATTTCTTTCGGCGTTGCACTATCAAAGTTCTATGATAAATATTTTATAAATGGTCTTTATCAAAGATTTGCTATATACTCAAAATACTGCTGTTACACTAAGTAAATGATAATAACATTAAACTCTTATAAAAGTTTGGTGTCATTATATAATTCAGCTATGACTGAGGACGTTAGCATCTTGGTCGCCTCCATAGACCCTCTCTCTACTATCGGTCTAATGTGTCTAATAGTAAGATAAGGGTTTGATTCGAATCAAGATAAGTATTTTCGTTGCTACTTCTTCCATGCGTGAGGGAATCTTCTGAGTCCAACCTTCCTTTATCTAAATCTGATTTACTAAATCTGACTCATACAACTCAGGTAACACCTCTCCACACTCTTATGTTTTGTATTAATTAATAATTTTTTTATTAATTGATATGTTAATTAGTCACTTTTGCCCTAACGATATTTGTAATGGAATCTGAAATCAGTGTTGTTAACTTGTAATTATTTAAAACTCAAAAACTAAACGCACAAAAAAAAATTAAAATTTTATTTGTGTGTCATTGCAAATATTTTATAGGTTTTAAGCGTTTTATCTCCACAAATTAGCTGGAAATAGTATTGAGTCGGATCCGACCCCACCTTACCAAACACCAATGATTTGATTTACCTTACTAGTAGACGACTTGTTGGTTGGCGACTCAAGTTCAAATACTCAACCACTTAAGAAAATATTTTATAAAATATAGTTTGAAGAGCGAGTCTTATATTGATAAAAGATCTTTTAGTGATGAGAAGATAGTTGACCGTGGATAATATGTATAATGAGAAGATCTTTATATGTAAAGAGAAAAATCTTTATTTAATATTGCCAACGTTTCGGCCAGAATTTCCAGCCTTCTTCAAAACAAAAGAACAAGATAACAAGCAATGAATAAAATATATAGTTGTCACAAGAATTGGTAAATTTTAATAATAATCATAATTTCTCTTCTTTCTCAGAGATTATTATTGGAGGGGTAATTG
>NW_027106266.1:82794-84590 GCF_000696795.3 Halyomorpha halys | reverse complement strand
TATATATATATATATATATATATACACACACACACATACAGAATGATTAAAATAAATAATTGTACAGGATAAAAATTTATACAAATACAGTAATGATAGTAGTGGAAAATAAGACGTATATTTAGGTAATTAAATATGTAAGTATAATAACATAATTAATGAAATAAAAATATAAAGTTATATAGTGCAATGAAATATGAATATAGAATACTTAATTAAAGATAAAAGATCTTTTATCAAAGTTGAGCTGATATTCTGTTTTATTTCTCGTCCTTTTATAAAAACTTCTTTTATAAAAGGTCTTTTTCAAAGTGTGATATCGGGCTGAGATACATTTGCAACAACCTTGGCCCAGTTCTACGTATGCTTTAGTAGTCAAGTCTTTTCTCTTAGGACTAAGTTTATATTGTCGTAGTTAATTAAACGACTTTTAAATAGCGTGTCAATGAATAAGGCTCTAGTTAATTCTTAGTGTTTATTAAGTCCTAGTTTAAAAAATAAAAATCACTTATCGTAAATTATTTATTACTGAGTACTTACTAGATAAAAAAAAAACAACGCTCAAAATAAAAGAAAACTTGGTTTGATTCTGATAAATTTCAAGAAACCATACTGTAGCTTTGTCTATAAACTCTGTTCTAGTCCGTCTCTGCCTACGTTTTGGCCCTTCCCGTCGGGATACTGCGCTATTCACCTTTTCAAGGCATTACTTAGTCATATTATATAGTGATCAGTATTATAAGTGGTTGGTTTGATTTTTAACCCAAAACCTTTATTCGTCCTTTTAGATCACTGCAATTCAATAACAATAACTATGATTTCCCCTGTCCGTCCTTCCTTCTCCCGACGTATTTATTTTAATTTGTTATGCCTTCAGGCGTTTTCTCACCTTCATCTTCTTGGTCACGTTTAACTAACAATAAATATTTATATAATGGTAAATAATTTATAGAATGATGGTCCGGTTGGCAATCAAATAAGGGTAATTAAATTTATTAACTAGTGGCGGTCCCATAAAATGAAGAATTTGGCTCATAACCATGGTTAGAATAGGTTGGTCACCTGTAGATTACCAGGCAAACGTCATCTTCGCTTTGGATTGTCTTAAAAAGAAAAAAATATTAACTGTTTATTAGTAACCTTTATTAAAAATGATGTTACTATTTTGTTTTTTACGAAATATTTTCTTATTGCTAAACGTTGTTTGCCTCAAAAGAAATAAAATATTATTTTTATTATTATTCATATATAACAAATAAAAAGTTATTTTTTAACCATGTTTCATTCAAGATTGTGGTTCTTCTCTCGTGCTGATGATGAAATATGAAAAGAAAATTACCTGTCAGCAGTGACATGCTTTGCTAGGCCTCTACGTTGAAATATTCTGGCAGGGTATTTTCCCAATCGGAACCTGATTCTGTCACTTCAACCGCTCCTCAGCCAATAGGTCTGAAGAAGTATTCACATTTGACATTCGTCTGGGTATTACATATTTTCATGAAAGAAAAAACTATATTCCGTTAGCCTTTGAATGGCTATGTATAAATGTAGATATTAGACCAAAACAGTGGGAAGTTATGAAATTTTGCGCAACTAAGAAAATCAAAGACCTAAATTTTCATTCAAAAATTAAAACTTATCTTTCCTTATTTTGTCTAGAGTCTTAGATTAAGAAATCACTTACATCAAATTTACGAAAATGCATTTGCGTGCGGATTTCTAACAGTCTGAAATGAGGGGATGCTACGCTTTTAAAATGATATTTTGAATCTCTAAAGTTGCATATATTATAATTT
>NW_027106266.1:68054-82744 GCF_000696795.3 Halyomorpha halys | reverse complement strand
TATATATATATATTATAATTAAAGACATGTCTGCTAGAAGACCAATATACACATTAGTACCGTAATCCCTATTATGTCCTACATCACAGAACAAACATCTGCTGAAATGTTCTGAACTGCATTCGATTCTACCAATAACGGTCACGTAAACTTGTATATCTTAGCTTATATTCATCTTTACTCACGAATTTTAAAAAAAATTTAGAAATCTTCCTAAAGCAACACTGTATATACTTTCACGACCATTTATATACGCAGGAATGCATTGCTCTACCAAGTAGGAATGGTTTACTAAGATCTATATTATCATACATGAAGATATTAATAATTAGGTCCAGGTTGAACATTTGAATAGTTAAATTGAATAAAAACCTTTCTGGAAAACGTGTTTTTGTTATTTTCGAAAGTAGTCTTATAATTTGTTTTTTTCATTTTTTAATAATAATTTTATTTATTCATAATATTACAATCTGCCACAACGTTGTTGGGCAATAAGCATTAGTGATAAATGATCATATTCAAAGTACAGTTTTAAAAAATAACAATAAATAAATAAATGAAAACAAATACATTATAATGAATAAAATCTCTATATGTATATAAATAAAAGGATAAATAAAATGAACATAATCAGACTATGTACATGAAGAAAAAAAAAGGATGAAATAAGATAAGTAAAATTTTGAACTAGTATAAAAATAAATAAATATAATAAAAATAAAATAATCACTAGGCACATTTACACTCCTGAGAATCCTCGAGCCCCCCACACATGATGGGTAGAGCAGTGATCTTCGAAACCCCTCTCACCTCGTCGCTAATAAGAACATTAACTCACATTACAACTACCCACCATTAGTGGTTTCTATATTCGATAGAAGAAGTATATTTTTTAATTGTCTCTGTTTAATATAAGAAAGGAAAGGGAAAAAAAAAATCAAAAAGGGCTTTGTAAGGATGTTCTTAATATTTTAAGATAACTATAATAGCGCTACTGGTTACAGAAGGGAAAGGGAGGAGGAGTGTCATGAAAACGATTTGTGTATAAGGTAAAAAGGAGTAGGGGAGGGGGAAAAAGTGATGGATTGCCGGCGGGTGGAGCGACAATGCCGTTCCACCAGAGGATCCATATATCTTCTGTCGTCGCCTCTTATATATCTCTTACGCGCCAATTATATAGTATCTGTCAATCTCAAATCTTCTCATTTTCACTATATATCCTATTAAATGTTCCTCTTCTAGATATCTACTCCACTGTGTTGAAAATATTTCCTCTTTTTTTTTCAGCCATAGATTAACATTGAATTTCAAATTCTGTCACCAAATATGAATTTACCAATTAGTTTAGTATATGAAAAAATTGTTCAAAAGGATTTTGTAAATAAAAACGTCGACTAAGTACATAGGTCAGCAACGTCGATTCTCAGTTATTAACTAATTTTACAATTTTGCTCGATATAAGTTTTTTTTTTTATAAAACTAGCTTTACTAGTTATTAGTACATATTTTAAAGGTAAGACAAGCCACAGCCTAATTATGGGATATCGGAGGCGGGAAGGGTGAATTCCCTGTTAGTACATCGACTAATACACTTTATAGGTGGACGTTTTAAAGTTAAGATAAAAATAGTAAAATTATTAAAATCAAAATAGTTGTAAAACCATTGTCAACATCCTACCGCAATGGTCGCAGAGAGAAAGTTGCTCTAACCCGTTTGAGAATAGACAATCTTCTATCTATACCTAACTAGCTTAAGTCGCTATAGATTTGTTTTATACCGAATTTATTGTCTTGAATTCTATTTATATATGTTTTTAAATATATTTAAATAGATTTTGGGACTCATAAGGCACCGAGACTCCTAAATTTAGCAAAATTTGTTTACAAATGTTTTCTCCCTTTAATGGATATAGAGAGATAGAGAAATCAATTGGGAAACACATTAGTGAGTCAACATTAAAGGGTGGAAATGTTGGTTTTAATGTCTGCACTAATTTTTTCCAAGTATTTAGTATTATTGTAAATTATATTAATGATCGTGTGTTATAATTTTCATTTTTTATTTACCTAATGGTTTGATAATAATTAATTTATTCATTGTATATAAAATACAAAGCTTAGTATGTTTTGTAATAGTTGTTAGTTGAGAAAAGCAATGAAGCACCTCAAGTCCGACCCCACGGCAAGAGGTGGTGGGTGAATTAATGAAGCCTGGTGAGGACCGCCCACGTTTGATCTATTATAAATCCTTGTGCATTGTTAATAAAAGTGATTACACAAGCGATCTCTAGTTTCAATTAGACTCATTGTTCTTCCAATGTTAAATAATTAAAAAGTTAAGCTTAAAGAGGGGGAAAGACAAACAATTTATCACTAATGTAAGTAAATTTCTTTATTATGTTTTCTTCTCAAGTATGGTTATTTATGAGGTGTAGATAGTTGACCGTAGATTAATGATTGGAGAAGTTTGTCGGTGGGTGCGGTCAGCAAAGAACAACATAAATGAACAAAACCATATATATTTATTTTATGCCGACGTTTCGACCTGAATTTCAGGTCTTCATCAGGGGTTATGGCGTAGAAGGTAGGCCTGTAACTGAAGTTACGATGAAGACCTGAAATTCAGGTCGAAACGTCGGCATAAAATAAATAAATATGGTTTTGTTTATTTATGTTGTTCTTTGCTGACCGCACCCCCCGACAAACCAATGGTTATTTATGATTCTTATTCTCTCGCATATATTGTTTTGTGTTATAGTTACAATATATAATATGATTTATTGATCATTAAAAATAATTATATTGTTCTAAAATCATTGTTAATCTTGTAGGTTGACAAATGAAAGAATTATTTTGTGAATTTTTAAAACTAACTAATATTCAGTTATAAAAAAAATTGAATTATTAATATTTTTATTGTTATTTTAGCATAATTACATAATTTTATGTGATAACAGTAGTTTTTGAAATCTACCCTTATGTTTGTTTTTTTTAAAATTTATTTATTGATATTTACAACTGTACATAAAATACATCAAGTAAATTTGAGGAAATCATAATGATATGGTACAAGCATGTAGAGAAACTACCCATTGGTAGCACTCTAAAAACTGTTTACAATATAATGTCTCGAGCCCATCTTCTTTTCAGACGCCTCGGAGGATTGTCCGGAATAAAAGAGGAAGCAAGGTTAGAAACTAATGGGTTTGAGTGGTTAGGCAGTTTATAATGGAAGGATTGATATCTGGTTCAGCCGTATCTAAGAAGTTTTCTTCGTTTAGTTAAACGAAAGTTTTCTTACCCTCCTCTTATGATCCTATTATTCTGAAACAAACAAAACATTAATAAATATAAATATTTATACTGCAAGGCTATTATCCTATTATTGTCTGAAGGGCGTTTTAAGGCAGGTCATGGTATCCTATGTGTGCGGGAGCGCATTGTGGCGGTTACTTGTCGTCTGCGTGGTCTTGAGTTGGGTGGGGCGTCTCTACTGCTGATTGGTTATTCAGGTTTAAACTGAGTCTGAACCCATTGCCTCGGCGAGCACCAGCTCTTAGTGAAGGGGCAATCTCCTGGGTTTGTCTTCAGCCCATAAAAGATTTTATGTGGCGAAAGTTATGGATGCAATGTAATAACTTTTATACTAGACCATTTTCACATCAATCCCAAACGTTTCTGTAACTTTGTTAGCCGGATTGCCGTTTTCGAAATAGAGGTGTGTCAAGGAAAACACATTTACGCGTAAGCATTTATAAGGATTTGATTTTGCTTAAATTGTTACCAGACCTATTTTATAACAAAAACCAACTTTTATCAATATTTGTGCCAAATCGGAGGAGCTGTGTTTTCAAATTAATGAATTCGATAAAATCGTTTTGGAATCATCCATTACTTTAATCTATTACTGTAAATTACTATAAATTTAAATCCGGTTCGAATAACAGTTTGATCGATTATATTCGAACACAAATTTTATTGTAAACCGACGGACTCATACGGAACCAAATCTAAATGTTAAATATAAAGCTATAAAATTTCAATTTTGTAAAGAAACATTTCCTCGTTTTCTTAAATAATACAAAGCTTCCTGCAGTGTGGAAGGAAATATATATCTATGTAAAATTAATAACAGACGCTTGATTGTACTAAATATATGCACAGCGTTGAGGGGAAGCTTTTTTATATGAAACTTTTAAATATTTTAAGGTAATTACGTAAAAATATAATTATAGTTGGGTTTTATCATTTCATGCAATAATTGTTGTAAATATAATGTGTAATATATTTGTGAATAGTGTAGATTTTGTTGTGAATGTAAGTTGATAGGATCTAATTTTTCTAATAATTGTACATTGGACTAGATGATGGACAAATGTCCGAAACATTCTCCAAATATTAATATTAAAGAATTAAGGCGTAATTTTTCTCTTTAAAAGGAAAATAGGCAGAGAATATTTCTTTTTCTTTTTTACTTATATAGCTCTGGGTGGGTGAACTAACCAAGTGCAATAACCATCATCTAGCAGTGCAAGCTTTGAGGCTCCAAGACAACGGCGGGCCCTCTTTTTTGTCGAGTGATATTCATGATCGTACCCCCTCTCCCAAGCTCCCTTGGCTTGAAGTACAAGGGCTGTTGTAGAGTGATTTACTGCCGGTGGTGAAACCTTGCCTCAATTTCCTGATCTAGTGGGCGTTTACTTTGTTCATTCATTCTCATCGCGCAGTCCCATCTGTTATTGTACAAGGGCATCACGGTCCAAAGGCTTAGCAGATGGAGTGCTTTGTTATCCTTTAACACGGGATGGTATTACGCTCGCTTCCTAAATTAAAAAATAACTTCAGATCAGTGGTGGGTAAAGCTTGTGACTCAAAGTATTTTTCAAATAAGTATTTCAACTATAAAATACCTCTTGTATTTTTAAAGTCAAAAACATTTCAATTGCGAACTATTACTGATTTTAAATACATGATAAATCTTATATATTTCAATAAAAATCTCTTGAAAGTAGCGGTTACAATAGCGGTGTAAAAGTAATTAAATAAAAGCGAAAAAAATCGTGTTTAGAATAGATTCTCAATATATATTTTATTTAAATGAAAATTTAAACTACTCAGTGTACTGTATTAAAAAGAAGAGATTTAAAATACAAAATTATGTTTTATATTTTACCCCTCTAATGACAAAGTGTTTGTTTGTTTATTGTGTATTATGATTGTTAAAATGTGGTGAACGAAAGGAACAAAAATCAAAGAAAGAAACTTCTTGCTACAGATATGAACGGCAATCGGGAGGAATATCAAAAATGGATAAAATAAGAAATGTAACAAGAAAAAAGATAGCAGTTGAAAAAACATTCAAGAAAAGATTGAGGAATAAAGGCTGAAGTGGTATGACATTTTTAAAAAATGCGTAAAGTATGATTATGATGAGAGCACACTCGTGTAATATAGATGGCAGAAGAGGATGAGGTAGACCAAGGAAAACTTGGGACAATGAAAGAATCATTCTCCTAAGAGAGGAATGGACCTTGGACAGTGTGATCTGGAAGGAGGGCATACAAAATTTAGCTTACGGAAACCCAGTGTCTGTGATGGAAAATCTTTAATAAAAAATATATATCTTTTATTATGAAACACCGTACGCCTTAATATCTTCCAGATGCTTGTAGGCCGATTTAATATCTACTCGATTTAATATATACTCTTCTTTTTTTCACCCTAATGAAGAGATATTTATTACATCAATGTTATATACTGATTGTTATATATGTTATTTAATAACTAAATTATTTAATAGAAAAATAAATACTTCTGAACTTCGTCACTTTTGCATTAACTTTGTTTATAATACGATCAAATTCAAGGTTAATGAGAATAGATTTGAAGAGTTTTCTTTTTTCATTGTTGGTATGTTAGACGAATATTTGTTTTATATTAATACTTATCGTTTTGGAGTTTTTAGTTAGATAAATATACACAAACGAACACAGTGTGTACTAGAATGCTGGAACTACAAGCGTTAATATCTACGGATCACATTCAGTTTGGTACTAACCAACTATTCACCGACTGAATGGACTCCAAATTCCCGCAGTACACTGAGTAGTTTAAATTTTCATTTAAATAAAATATATATTGAGAATCTATTCTAAACACGATTTTTTTCGCTTTTATTTAATTACTTTTACACCGCTATTGTAACCGCTACTTTCAAGAGATTTTTATTGAAATATATAAGATTATCATGTATTTAAATAAATGTATTCAGTCGGTGAATGGACTCCAAATTCCCGCCAGACATGCCCACCCTGTCCATTAGTACAGCCTTTTTGACTTCACATTCCCAGATAGCTGACTCATTCACTATACTGCTTCCACCAAATTACGAGGAAGACTGTGGAAGGTATATAGTTGGTTAGTACCAAACTGAATGTGATCCGTAGATATTAACGCTCCTCGTTCATGCGGCAGACATGCCCAAACCACTGGAGTTTCTTTCTGGAGTGGTTTTAATTTCTGTAACTTCTAGTTGCTCTCTAATGCGGATTACGAATTTCTACTTTTTGAAATCCAATTTTACTCGGAAATATAAAAACAATGCCTAGAAAAATGTCAAAAATCTTTCGTAGCACTAATATCATCAGTATTTTTTCAGAAAGAACCCAAATTAGGTCTCTTCAATTTAAACAATAACATCTATGTGTATTTCTACATGTTGGTCTTTTATTCAGTTTATTGTCAAAACCAAAATCAAATGCTTCGAACTTTTGGGAAAGTTCTCTCATCTCCGCCAATTGACAAGATGTGTTATTAATTTAATACTCGTTTCGTATCTTTATTTATCTGTAATCTGCTTATCTTACCATTTTTTCCAGGTTTCTTGGTATACTCTTGTTTACTTCCAAGGAATGTCATCTGCGTACCCCCAAGGTCTTATGCTCTATTCCAATATGCACCCCTCCTTTTCCTTATTTTATTCTTATCATTTTTTCATGGCAAGGTTTGTACAGCTTAGGGGAGAGACAGAGCCTTTCTTCATGTGTCAGTACCCTACATTTGGAATGTAATAATAGAATATTGAGTTACTCGTAATAATAAGAAAAACAATGGTTATCTCTTAAATGGAAGTTGATTTTTTACTATGGTTATTTAAGGACATGGAATATGAAAATGTTTGAGAGAAGTCTCCTTTCATTTTTTTGTTGTAGAATATGACGTAATAATTTTTTTTCATTGTTCTTTCTTTCATTATTCCCTCAAGGAATTCTTTATTCGAAAAATATAAACAAATTGTTAAAACATTGTCATTTTAAATCTTCGATGCTTGATTTTTTTTTTTTAAGGTTTCCACAGCGAAGGTGATGTTTGCCCGAATGTTAGAATTGAATCATACATAAATTTTTAAAAAACATAGGAAGTTAATCTGTGTTCATCTTTATTACTGATACAGTGCTCTAATAGATCGATGCTTGTTTGCGATTCTCCATGTTAAGAGACAATTATCAAAAAGGGCTATGCACATCAGTCGCTTTAGGTTATGGCACTTATATCCGCTAAGAATACTGTGAAGATATAACATTTACCCCGGCGCGAATACCAAAGGGCCAACACCAGCCGAGCGTTAAGGCTACAAAGGGCCGCCGGACAAAAACAGCCTTAATACTATCTTTATATCTACTGCAGCCTTTATCCCTCCAAATACCTTCCTCCTCCTTGCATCCTTCCCGCCCGTTCCCACCCTCCTTTCGTTTTCAATCTCTCTCTATCTCTCTGGATGACTATCAACCATCATAATACTGTACTTTATTTTTTATAATTCACCTTTTTCAGGATTGAATTTTATTTTGTTGTAAATCTTTGGAATAAATCTCTTCCTTCTTACTGTGGTTAGTAAAGGGGTTAACTGGAACATAATCGACCTACCCTTCCTGCCTTTGATGTAATACTTACTTAAATCTATGAAAATATGCAGTTTTTGAGGATAAAATAATATTATTGTCATTTTATAACTTAATGTCATCTGAGTTGTGACCCCGCTTTAGCGAGTAAAAGCAAAGATGATAACAATAGTGATAAAATAATAGTAAATTTATTATTTTTATATGAATTTGTTCCAGGATAAATATGAATATGAAATGTGGCTTCAAATAATAAAGAAACAATTATTTTTTAATAAATATTCGTTAGTATGTTAATTATTTTGCCAAATCATCAGCCATTATCATTTGGATGTTTCCATCCTATAAATGAAAAATAGTATTACCTTTCTCATGTAACATTAAAGCATAGCCTCTCTGTTTAGGAAGGAAAACTAAAAGAATCGATTTAAATAGATGCAAAGAGCAACACCTGTTTATTCATAATTCATTAATTATTTTATTTTTTTAAATAATTCGAAATGTACCTACGTGAAAATTGGATGGAGTGTCATTAGAAAATAAATCAGCTCTGTGCTGAGACCAGGTTGATCTAAAGGATAAAAATATTAAACAATAAACGTTTAGGCTGGAGAATGTTTTACTCTAACAATGGTATCAAATGTCGATGGAATCGAATCGAGAGCTCAAAATATCAAAAACTCATGCCTTATTTTTTAAAAATTATAATATCCATTTTTTGATAAGTACTTCAATTTGCCACAACTTGGACCATAAGTGATAGTGATAAATAATCACACTGATGCCAACATTTTAAAATTGATATTAATAAATAAATAATAGTTAAATCTTTATATGTATATAAACCGAAAAATAAACATAACTAAACTAAGTACCTACATGAAGTAATAAGGAGAAAATAAAAATTTTGAATTATATAACAAAAAATAAAAACACTACTCATATTTACACTATTATGTACAATATTTATACACTGGACCCGAGAATCCCGTAGTCTCCTCTATCCTCTATGCCTGGGGTAGATCAGAGCTCTTCGAGATCCCAGCGCAGCCAGTGGGCTCCGCGTTACTGGTAATACGAGTAAGCTCAAGACACACAAGAGAGGAGTTTACATTTGTCTTAAATCGTCATGTGATTTCTGTTTATCATCCAATTTTATTCCTTTAACATGATGGTATATGTCCTATTCTATTTTCTCATGCTGCTTTACCCGCCTCTCCTTTTCTTATTTGCTAATAACACATGAACTTAAGAATGATTTCCTAACACAATGTTTGCTACTACAAAATAAAAACTAATAATGTATAACACAAAGCGAATGATATACGGGAAGGAGGAAGAATGCTTATTGATGAAGGTATACTAAGGTGATAGACGAAGCTTTTTGATTATGAGGATAGAGGAGTAATCTACTCCATGCCGCCTCCACTCATGAGGTGCCGGGGCCGGGCCTTATATAGCCACAGATCACCCAACGATATTGGCTATTTCACTCAGCTAACCCTATTCTCCTCTTGCCCCAATTTTATCTTATAACTTCAATCTATATGCTAATATTCTACCTTATAGGCTCTATGCTAGATATTACAAGATTTTTGTTGTATATTCCGGTAAAAAATATGTTTTAGTAATTTTACGTTCAAATAATTTTTTTCCCAAGTTTAATATAACCTATTTATTTAAATTATTTCAAAATAGAACCTAATATGAAAATTTTATAAATGAATAGTATTTTGAGAGTATTAGGCATAACCAACAGGCAGGTAGTTATCCATGAGAAAAACGGTTCTCTTTTAATTCAATTACTGTGATTACAATTCATCCGTGCACTTTATTTATAATGACTGTAAAAGTGTAAGATGACTGAAAGGAGAAGGTATTAATCCTAATTGCCTAGTTTTCCAGATTAGATGACGTTTAATTGATTGATTGATACGGCTCATTTCCTATCGGACGCGTCATGATGTTAATAATTCTAAAGCCAATAAATTATATTAATAAACGCTTTATGTAACGCAAAAAGAACTTTTCGAACTACAAGTCTTTTTCGAAGGACATGCCAATCCTGTGCGAAAGTTATAATATTATGCTCCACAGATTTACGAACATATGTGGAAATAAACTTGGTCAGCATCTGAATGGGACCTTTCCTGTTATCAGGATTATGGATGACAACGATGAGAGGCTCGCTAGATCTTGGGGTAGGACACATAGATCTCTGAGGTTTCCCGAAGCGCCCCCTGACAGCCGTCCAATTTGTCACTGCCATTGAACCCTAGAAGGGGTGGATTTCACAGGCCAGGAGGGAGAGCACTACCAAAGTGGCCCTAAAGGGACAGGTGCTCCGCTGTGATTAGCCACCCTTTCCTTCCGCCCTTGAAACCAGGTTCTCAGCAACCTGGGTGTGGGCCGTTTAGATCTGTCCATTCTCTCAGTCATTATCACATTTCTACATGTACGTATTATTATTATATGGGCGACAGGGCGTGGAGGGCCGAGTCCTCGCGCGATGTATTAGGAAGTACGCGTTTCCTGGCGTGGCTTTTTCGTAGGGTGGGTTCGTCACTATCACGCCTATTTTTTGTGAGTGCCAACCATTGACTAACGGGCCTCACAAATCCCCGAGAGGAGGCTGTGAGTGAGTATTGTTTAATTTTATTCTTGATCTCTTCAAATCTCGGATAGGGCCGGGCTCGAACTCACTATCTTTGGGTTGGTAGATTGGCGCGTTGCTACGTTGCTACAGTCGCCCCCTCATGTATGTATACATAAATCAAAAATACAATTACAAATAAAAATAATTTTATCTGCAACTACTGTAAACTTTACTTTCTTGGTAGTCTTAAAAGCGTAAACTCATCAAAAAGTTCTAACAAATTTATAATTTGAATATGAAAGCTAAACTGGGAGTATAAACTAGTGAGGATTCGCTTTTCACGTTATTTCATCAGTGACAGTTGTATAAAACACCTTATTATTAAACAATATATTTTATCTGCATATTAAAGCCAGTCTGAAAATATTTGTAACTACTCACTTACTGACTTGTATCACTTATACTGTAAATGTATTATAATGCTTGATTTCAGATAATTTTAACTTAAGGCGTTTTTTATTATGTATGTATTGATCTTGACAAGTGTATTTAAACTATAAAATACTACAAGTAAATGTGATATGAATTATGTTTTAATGATATGCTACGGATTTATAATTTCTACATTATACATTATTTATTCTACATTGTATTTCTACTCTAGGAGGTATGGAAGCTTTAATTTTTAAGAAGTTTGTAGACTCCTAGGAGGCTTATCAAGAATTAAAAATGAAATAAGGTTAGGAACCATGGGGTTTGAGTAGTTAAGGAGTGAAACATGAATCCATTCTGTTTGGAACAAATCGATACCATGTGGACCATTAAGGTCAATGTGGATGATTTTATTTTTATAATATCTTTTCATGACGTAGATTTGCATTAAGAATGTGTTTCAGTGTACTCTTAAGTCATTTAAAAAATAAAATTATTTCTAAAACCTAAAAAAAATAAAATAACAAAACTTCCATCATCCAAATCTGAGGATTATTACCAAACAAATACACCGAATTAAGTGACAAAAATAGAAAATATTGGCGTATGGAGCATGTGGAGAAAACCGTTCTTAGGGCGGGCTTCCTCAGCTTTATTTCATGTGTAACAAAGATTAGCAAACAGCAGCAATACAATTTTTGAGTGGTATTTATCGTAATTTGCGTATAAACGAAACTGTACATTCCACTATAGCATCTCTCCAAAACCTCATGAAAATGAACAGAACGATGAATATGTACCACCACTAATTAATTGAAAATAACAACTTATGGTTTAAATAACAGAAATGATACTGGAAAACTGATTGATACTTAACCCTAATTGTCTGATAACTTAGCATCCGTTGTTCTCTGACCGCCTTTAAATTTTCAAAACAATTTTTTTATATATTCTGGCTCTGTCTCAAGTTCCATGTCAGTGCAATTAAAAAATATAATTTATTATCTGAAAAAATAGCAATATTTTATTAATAAATAACTGTCGTTATTTAAAAAATGCTATTATAGTTCCGAATGCTTGTTGAATTTAACAGGTTTATCCATCTAGTCCCAAACTACACGAGATATACATAGTGCATGGACACAAATGAAACATCACTCAGAACCTTTGTTAACATGTCAACCAACCCGTCGGAACATCCGTTTGGTTTCCATCCAAATAGAATGCCTAGGTTGTCCGTAATATAAACAATACCGTTTTCGGAAGGACCTTTCACTAAGTATATAGGTACAAAATATATTTATCATCACAAATACTAGATTACTTCTATATTATTCTATAAACTACTATAGTATTGCCAGAAAAATATAACTTCTCCTAGAAGACCCTTTCCCTGACCGTTCCACGATTCTTAATATCACGTCACTGAAATTCATTGCCAACTATTTCTGTAATATATAATGCTTAGAAATACTTAATGATAGAACTTTTTTTTTTTCTTTCGAAACCTCCTTTATTATTAAATTCATACAATACATACATACATAATGGAAATAATAAATGTACACTAGTATAATATTGCCTTGGATTGCCTTGTAGCAATGTAAGGTTACTGGCAGGGCCCAATTAAGGTAGTTAATCAAGTAGCTAACGCCAGTGGATTATTGGAACGAGGGGGGACATTCCGCTGGAATTGTATAACTAATTTTACATACTACTTTTATGGATCCAACAGATCGAAAATGAAATAAGATTTAAAAAGAAATAGTATGTTACCATTAAAGTCACTATGAAGTTGATATATGACAGTAGAACCGTACATGTTGATTCATTTTCAGGTTTGTAAAATGGATTTTAAACCAGTCGTGTGCTGAATAATTTAGCGATTTCGGGTTAGTACGTCACTTGTACACAATTAAACGTCTATTAATTTGAAATGACAGTAATTACTTATTTATTTTCTCTTGTATTTTACTTTTGGGTGATTTAATTTTTCAATTTCGATTTGACGTGAGTTAATGTCCGACATATTTTTATTTTTATAGTTTGCATCCTATTTAATATTGAAAAATTACATTTCAATATTAGATATAACTGTTTTTAAATTTCTAATAATTTATTAATTAATATTGTGTATATGAGACTCTTGGATAAATAAATGTATGAAAATCAGTGAACAACAAAGCTATAAAAACTAATTCAAGCCTAGAATGTACAATATGAACAAAATCAAACGCTTCAATAATCTGTGTGTTTTTTTTTTTGTTTCAATAATTTGCAATACCTATTAAAGGGCGCAACTTTATTTACTGCAATGTGGAAAAAGCTTTTAATCATATTAGTTGTTGTATTAAAAAATGGTATAGGAAATGCTATTTTCTTGACTAGTATTAACAGAGAAAGCTATTATTTCCTCTCAAAAAACCAAAGAACTTTCCCTTGCATGTTAAATACATCAAACTTCCAGTTTTGACTTCAAAGTTCTGGAAGCACTAAAAATTAAAAAATAAAAACACAATTTTGCTGTAATAAATGGATTGACCTCCATCACTGTCACAGTAGTTTACTAACTGAAACAGAAACCTCTTCTTATGTTCTGTATTTTTTTAAGCAAAGGATATGTGAAAAAGAACTGACCTGTAGATAATAAAATACTTCCGAAACGGTTTTGATTTGAACATCTGAAAACATATAGATAATTCTTTTACCACAGGTTTCCAGTGCAAATTTTCAAAATATTTTCCTAATAGTTGCCAATTGAACTTTTTCCTGACAATCACCTATAACGATGAAGCAAGTTACCTTTTTTTCTAATAAAAAACAAAACAAGACATGATTATTTTTCTATGACTTTAAAAAAAATATCTCTGAAGATAAAAAACAAAAAAAGGTCGTTACAGAAAATGATAAAAGTCTAATAGCGCTTGATAAAGAATGAAATAGGAGGAGGAAGGGGATGGTACCTTTGGCCCAGATATCTGTGTATAGGATGATCTCCCTAAAGACGGAAATAGAATAGGGCCTTAAATAACGAGAGGTAGAGTGGAATTTAATAAAAGGGAAATAGCCCTGTCAGTGTGTATATGTTGTCTTCCCCTTATCTATTCTACCAGGCTACGGGCTACCGGCAACGGGCTACCTCTGTCTCTTCTCTCAAACATTGATTTCCATTTCTGCCATATTCCTTCCTATTTGTATCCTACCCGCCTTTCTGGCCTCATCTCCCATCGAGAATCTAAAACCGTGTACAACAAAACCTCCTTTAAAGGTTCTTTCAATTTTTTGATTGAGTGGTTTTTAAAACTCATGAATTCAAAGATCATTGATGAATATTAGCTAATTTATTTATATTACAGAATGCGCAATGGAATTTAAAATAATAATCAAAAGGGTGGTAGGAGGTATTGGTCAAAATTGAATTAAAAAATAATTGGAAACTACTTAATGGATGCTGACGTTTCGGCTCACATTTAGGTAATTTAACGAGTTACAATGAGCAAGATTCACTAAAGATGAAAAGTAAAAGAATCCACTTCAATGTAGGAAAAGAGTAAAAAGATAAAGTAACACTAATTGGAGAAGATGGTCGGGGGTTGTGGTCAGCAAAGAAACAACATAAATAAACAAAAAATATTTATTTATGCCGACGTTTCGACCTAATTTTCAGGTCTTCATCAGGGCTATGAAAACAAAAAGACAACTACCATCATTTAGAGAAAAAAAAATTATATAAATCAAAATAAAATAGATAAAACTATATA
>NW_027106266.1:11310-67740 GCF_000696795.3 Halyomorpha halys | reverse complement strand
CTATATACACCTCATTAAAGTAACACTAATATTTTAAAAAATCCAGAACTTACTTTTGCTTTCACATCAAAACTATTCCTTTGGCCGCCATATTTTTTTACTAGGTAAATTACTAATTACGTAATACTAACCCACTTTTATTGTATTTCTCGGGCTATAAAAGAAATTTACATTTGCTTTTTAGGGCCATTAGAGGGCCCAAATATAGTAGGTATATGTATATAATTCACAATTAATCGAGGAAAAAATGACGGCCATAGGAATACTATATTGTAGAGCGAATCTCCTGTTTGCCTAGTGGTGGACCGACTCCCATTTTACGAATTACTGTTCATTATTTAATTGTACAACTCGTTTTTCATATTGTATCACTTTTTTGTAAAATAGAATATTACACAGTGATCATTAAAAACCTTCTTTTTTTTTTTTACATAATAGAGAGATATATTGACAATTACTTGCTTGGATGTATATTGATGTATATTTTTGAGATCTTAAGTATCAGTCGATAATATGCATTGAAAAACAAAATTTCTACAACTTATTAAACAATAAAATGTACAGAATACAAATTTAGATTAACAAGTAGAGATATTACTTAAAATTATTTTGTGACTGAGTTTCCTGTATAGCTACTAACTGTAGTAGTAACCACTAGAATTAAATTTAATTTAAATTTTGTGCATCGGACTTTTCGTTATTATCCCAAAAGTTATATTTTCTTCTAGTGATCAAATATTTTGGACATTATCGTTTACCTTTTAATTCCTCACCGTGGAAGAAAATTTATTTATTTAAATCAATTAAAGGCGAGGTTTCCGAGTAATTTATTGTAAACTTACTAAAACTAAAACATTAATTTAACAAATACTATAAATAATAGAATAAGAAAATATTGTACAATTAAATTGTGCTTTTTAGGGTTTGTAAATTAATATAATTGTAAATATGTATGTTAACTATTATATCATTCTTAATTATTTTTACTTCGTTCTTTTCTCTTTTTGTTTATTAATATTTTTTTTTATTGTTCAACTGATAAAAGTGAGAAAGTAACCTATAATTATTTTTTATAATGACTGTTTATATTTTTTTGTTTAAGTATCTCTGAGGCTCCTCAGCCCTCATCTATTGATTTCTCTGTATTATTCTAAAGGGACTCGTCCCAGAATAAATAAAATATTATTATTATTATTATTACATCTGAGGGGATAGGTGTCCAGGTTGATTTGGTCGAAGTATATAATAAATTATACATTAAACTATACTAAGCAAATGGTTAAAGCTTCAAACAAATGTGTAAAAATATTTTTGTTGTATTTTTAATTCCTACTTATAAAAAAAAAATAAAGATAGGACTATGAATAAGGGAAATGATGGGGTCCAAATATTTTCCATTTTAAGATCTAGTGTCAATTAATCCAATATCTCCTTTAATATACTTCTGTTTTTCCAAATACCCTATCTCATTAAATTATTCGCAGTATCCTTCCTCCATTGCAAGGGCGTAGTTAGAAAACATTAAAGGCTCTTGTGGGCGGCAGTGATGATAGTAATGAGCCGTTCATTACTATATTGGTTCGTTACTAAGGCGGCACTAAGGAAAATGGAGCCATTATTTTCAGTACATACTCCTCGGGGAGGAAGGGGATGGGAGGGGGTGTTTTCATTTGAATATTAACAGTTGCTGGCTTAGCAAGGACCCCCCCTCCCACTTCAGACCCTGAGCAGCAGCACAATTGCCACAACAGCCACTCTTAGCAATTCCAAACGGTCCCTGTCTCCTCAGCCACTTGACGAATCTGCCTCTTGAGGTTCTCTCGGGGACCTCCTTAAATAAACTGAATTGTCACAATGATCAACCATATACATCGACTTAAAACTTCTTAGAATAAATAAATTAAGGCTACCTCATTCGGCGAGAACTGTAGACTCTCATGAAGCTTCCATATGCTTGAGAAACATTATTAAACATGGTGATCAACATACTACAGAAACATCTATTATTTCACTGTAATTGCATGAATATTAAATATTATAAGCAAAGGTTTGGTTTTACTCAGTACTTAATTTATTAAAAATTAACTAAACATAAAATTGTTAATTTGTTAAAAATTGATAATAATTGTTAAAAAAAGATGATATTGGTCACCGTACATTACTGACTAATAACTTTTATTGATATTGTTTATTCAGGCAGGAGTATTATTTTGCCAACTGTTAATATATTTTATTATATCGCTAACTGAAAAAGAACGGATATCATTACATTTATTCTTGTTATATATTATAAAGTTTAGTAATCGAAATAATTTCTGAAAAAAAAAAATTATTTACTTGAATGGAGAAGATTTTTCGAAATCCTGAATGAAACTTATACAAGATTCCATTTTAAACTGAATTCATATCGCTTCTCTAAATCAAATTAAAGTTCTTTGAACAGTAAAACGCGTATTTAACGTTTGAATTTACAGTTTATTTGTCTCATGGAATATTGTTACTAGCACTGCTTATTGCGGGAGACGTCTAATGATTTTGAAGACGGACAGAACGGTCAAAAATATACTGAGTAAAGGCGCGCATAGTTTATTATTTTTCTTAAAGCATATTGACGCTGCTTCTGCAACTTGTCAAAGGAAAGAGTTTTCGAGACTAATTCCGCCTTAGCTGTAATTAAAAAAGTATTAACTATACTATAAAACTTTTGGAAACTGAAAGGGGCCTTACCTTCCCACCTCTCCCCTCCCTCCAAAACAGAAATTGAGTTTATTTTAACAGAAAAATGTGCAAAGGTCTACTTCAACATTTACGTGATTGTGCCAAACCAATTGCCAGTTTACTGGAGCAAGCTGAATGACAGTAATCATGTATTACACATGAAATCATAGGTTAGAAATATCTTCTTTTATGAGCATTATTTTAAAGAAATAAAAAACTTGAAATCATCAACTCATAAAACATATGTAGGGATGCTGAACACGCATTCAATATTTTATATCTACTGGTTTGATTGCATTGATTTAATTGCACTCGAACACAAATTAAATTGCTTCAAAAAACATTAATGTACTACTTTACAACTTTATTATGTTTTTACTTTTATTTATCTATATATGGAATATATACTAAGGGAGTATTGAGATCTTGCAAAATTTCGAATACGAATTTTTGACAGAAATTCGACGGGGTTTTGATTTTTGAGGTCCTCTGAGTCCGAAAAAAACTTTTCTAGCAAAATAATCCATGAAGGCTAGCAAAATAGTCAGCCTAAATCAAAAACGAAAAGTCCTATCAAACTGAAATAAGATATTATAAGGCGGGTAATATGCCTGGAATATGACTTTTTCGCTAAAATCGACTGACCGAAACTGCCAATTTATAAATTCGATTGTTATTTTTTCTCGAAAATGGCTCCATTTCCAGACTCTAAACTCGCCATGAAAATGAAGAATTGGGTGATTTTATATATCAGCTTAAATAACCTCCGTGAATTTCTTTAAAAAAATCTCAAGTACCTTGATTTTATATTTTTTTAAAACGTATAGATCTCATTGTTAGAATGATAAACAATAGATAAATACAAAATATAAAAGAATTTTGTAGAAAAAAATTAAGGAGAAAAATGGAAATATACACAGGCTCGAATCGGAAAAAACTCAGACCACAGGAAATTTCCAGATAGTTTATCTTTATGGCTTCGTTATTTTTTGCTAAGCTGTTTTATTCTTGGCCGTAAAATATTTAATATTTGTTATTTCCTCCTCAAGAGCCCTAAATATGCATTTTATTGCAGCAGAAAAATATGTTTTTTTCAAAATGTTCTCCCATTCTGGTGCTTCTGAAAAAATTACGATAACTAGAATACGAGTCTACAATTCTACTGAAAACGTTTCGACTATAAGTAGGGTGGTGAGTGTTTAACTATCGAGTTTGTACTAAATAAAATTTTCGAGACTGACTTATAAACTAAGAGCCTTCTCCTATTTTTTCTGCAAAATCATTTAAATTTGTACTACTCTTTTCCTCTTTATCGTTTCTAATTTTTATATTAACGTGAGATCGTCGGAGAACTAAGAGAAAAAATCAAACAAATACATTATATTTATATAATCATATTTGAAAAAGAAAAAGTTAAAAAAGATAAAGAAATACTTTGTTTTTTATTATCAAGCAATCTGTGTCCATCTCCTATATAATCATCATACTTTACTTCAATCAGAATTATTACTATCAAACTAAATTAAATCTTTATAATTAGATCATCTGCTATTGTTATTATTATTATTATCATATAATAATATATACTCGAATATATTAATAATATATGTTTTTTAATATGAGGTTCATCAGATCACATAATTTTACTCAATCTTTATGATTTTTACTTTCTTTTTTTTATTGTCTATCACATTCTCGGATAATAATACTCTTTTTTCTTTCAATAATATCATGTTTTCGAATAATTAAACGAACTTCAATATAATAAATGAATTAAGAAACAAAAATATATATGGTTGAAACATTGTTCTTTTCTAGTATGAGCATATCATTATAATATTAAATATCAAAATATACCGAGCTTTCCAAATGTACATTAACAGCCAGTTTCCAATATATATGTCTGAGACAGATTTTTTTAATAACAATCTACCTAAACTGTATTATTTTGAAATCGGGTATCATAATCGTATGATCAAACATCATTTATGCGAGTACTAACTGTAATTTAATAAACCAACAATTGGGTGTACAAAGGTAGTGAAATTGCTCAGGCACAGAACATACACAAATCTGATTAATTTTTGAACAGAAGTGATATGTCATTGTATGTTCGAGAATTTCACAATGCCTAGTGGTTCATACATGTGGTCGGAAAACCGGCCTACAAACTTTCCTATGTTCTATAGGAGTGAAGGTGACTTGTCAAAAAACTTTTGAATGCACACTGTGTATATATATATATCTTTATAAATTCTGTATATTATCAATAGTATAGATTCCTTCTATTTCTATCAAATAACCTATCCTATTAGTATTGAATAACTAATCAAAGTTATTCGTAAAGAAAAAAAAAACTTTGAAACTGCCGATTTTAAATAAAATTTTGAAGTTGCGACTTAGCAATATATTTTCCTTTCGCGAAATATCTGAAACCAACGTTGTCGTTTGTGCGATTTAGGAACTTATACCCTGTACCTTAAATTTGGAACAAAACTGGTTTTGAGACTTAGCGTTCTGATGATGACGCAATAAGCATTTGGTGACTATTTAAACATTCTTGGTCACTAGATTTACATCACAATGAAAAATTACTGTATAAACACTAAATGTAATTAATTGCATGATATATATACCTGCGTATATATAATTTAATAGGGTTCAGATCATAGGGATACCCAGCAAGGACAAGGGCAGCTTCCCCCCCCCCTAGAAATGAAAATAATTATTAATTTGAAAAAAATTAAATTATTTTTCTGGGAAATACTAATTGTAATGGCTAAAAAGCACAGCTACAATTATATGTAATTTATTTAAAAAAAATTTTTCATTCAACGTTTCCGTGCTGAAAAGCCGCAGCCTGATTGATTATGGCTTGCCACCCTCTAGTTTTAATTCTAGGTACGCCCCTGGTTCAGATGATTAAATAGTTCTCTTTAGTATTATTTTTATTTTTTAATGAAAATAAAACCACATTTTCTATTGCCCCTTGCTTTATAGTAGATAATAAAGCAAATATACTGTTATTTCATTGGAACCATTTAATTCGACGTCGGTTTTTATAGGTTTTTTTACGCTTTCTTTAAACATCAAAGGATCAAAAGATTATGAAACTCCCTGGATGATTTCGTATTATAATTTAAACATATATTTGTTAATAGTAGATAGGTTTTTGTTATTTGTGTTCTCTGTGAATGAAAGTACGAGTTTTTCTTCCGGCCAAAATTGCTTTAATTTAACTAAAAATAAATATTTTTTTCTCCTTTCATTTTCACCGTTAAGCTTTTATGAAGATTGTAATGACGAAAAAGCACAGCTACAATTATATGTAATTTATTTAAAATTTTGGTTTCATTCGCCATTTCCGTGCTGAAAAGCCGCAGCCTGATTGATTATGGCTTGCCACCCTCTAGTTTTAATTCTAGGTACGCCCTTGGTTCAGATGATTAAATGTTAGTGCAGTTCTCTTTAGTATTATTTTTATTTTTTAATGAAAATAAAACCACATTTTCTATTGCCCTTGGTTTATAGTAGATAATAAAGCAAAGATACTGTTATTTCATTGGAACCATTTAATTCGACGTCCGTTTTTATAGGTTTTTTAACGCTTTCTTTAAACATCAAGGGATCAAAAGATTATGAAACTCCCTGGATGATTTCGTATTATAATTTAAACATATATTTGTTAATAGTAGATAGGTTTTGTTATTTGTGTTCTCTGTGAATTGCCAAAATTGCTTTAATTTAACTTTTTTTTTTTTATTTATTTATTGATATTTACAACTGTATAAAAAATACATCAAGTAAATTTGATCATAATGACATAATGATATGATACAGGATGTAGAGAAACTACCCAGTAGTAGAACTCTAAAACAGTTTACAATATAAGGTCACGAGACCATCTTCTTCAGGCGCCTCGGAGGATTGCCAGGAATGGAAGAGGAAGCAAGGTTAGAAACTAATGTTTAAGGGTTTGGGTGGTTAGGGAGTTTATTATGGAAGGAATAATATCGGGTTCGGGCTTTAATTTAACTAAAAATAAATAATTTGTCCTTCTTTCATTTTCACCGTTAAGCTTTTATAATAAAATTGAAGATTTTTGAACTTCTATTTAAAAAAGGATAATTGAGAGGCTTACTATCAAAAGAGGTCAAATCCAAAATGGATTTTGTTTTAGTTAGGTCAGAAAATAAATGAGAGTAATGATTAAATAATTACCCTGACCGGAGGCTTGTAAGAGAAAGGGATTTCTTTGTCCAGGTTTGATAAGAAATGATCGGAGGATTTGATTAAGGTCCTCCAAATGAAATTTGAAAGGCAAAATAGTAATACTTTTACTCCTAAAGCTCCTCAAATTCTTTAAAGGATGATACGGCATATCTGAAAGCAAGATAAGGTTAAGTAAACTTTATCATAACTTTATCTTTATAGATATTCGACACATTGATTCGTTGTTAGTGCCGTTAATGTCTCTTCCCCTGTCCCTTAGGTTGATAACTACTGATATTAAAATCTACCCAAGATGTTGTTGAGTAAAGGATGTAGATCGGGTATCCTCCAACCTGCGATAGTGTTACGGAGGTTGTCGATGAGCGATGACAGCTTTGTAATTGTGTCCTGAGGTGTCGTATGGTCATTATCATATAGCTGCGATATGAGATTGTCATATGAGAGTTACATGAGTGTATTTAATTGACTGGAAGTGGTGAAGTTTCTTATTATATCTTATCTTCATTATTATATGGCAGCTCTAACACAGTGCTAACATATCTCAAGAGGTGTGGGATATACAGAGGTCAGTATAGCGCCCTCCCTATTTATATATAATTTTTTTTTTTTTTTTCTGAAATTTACCATTCTTCTGCGTATTTCTATTCCGTATCTATATTTTATTACTGAATATGTATAACTAAGCATAATTATATATATTTTAGAATTAATAATCAGTCATTTGAGAATAAAATCTACGGTGCGAGTCATAGTTGAACCAGGTGTATCAAGGAAATTAGTTTTCACGTGGGTAAGCTAAAGTAGTTTATGAATTTTGATAAAAATATGAACCAGACCACGTCGAAACAAATCTTTACTCCAACTTAGAACAAAATCAGACGACTATTGATAATTCGCCATCGATCCTGTGTATGGAATGACCTTAGGGGAGGGATTCTCCTTTAAGGTATATAGGCGAAAAAATACGGCCAAGAAGTATTCTCCCTCGTAAATGCTTAGTAAATATTATTAGAAAAAGAAAGAACAATCAGAAACAACACCCTTAAACTTTCTTTACTTTCTGCTATTTCTACAATCCTTTTTTTTTTTTTTCTAAACCTCCGTAAAGTTGACATTATTCCCTCCACTCACTGTTCTCTAATCGCTTTATAGAATAAAAATATTATAAATATGCTATATTCACACCAATAAATAAATATTCTATTTATAATAACAGGACATATTATTCTGTTAACACAAACTATAAATATCTTTTATAAAAAAGCATAAATTTGGATACACAATAACATCAATTTGTAAATTTATTATAAATGACCCTAGTGGTCATTTACAAGATCGACATAAAATATGATGTCATTGATGCTTGTAGTAATATATTTCTTTAACCTCCTAGTTAAAAGAAATTTAGCGTCAGTTACTACTTCACTCTGCCCGCCCTAGTTCTCGACTCTAGGCAGGCCATTGCAGTCCTTGATGACTTCTCATCAGCGTAGCCCGGATCAGCCTCTTGATCTCAGGGGTATCTTGTTATTGTCCAACCCAACTGTAGTCCTAACCTCAGATATCTCCGTATTTTGAGGACCTCAATTCTTCTTATTCCACTGTGACCTCTTTTGTTATTTCCTATTAGAAGTAATGGTAAAAAAATTATTATAATCATACTCATTCGTCGATGACATGGTTTATTAATGAAAACATCGATTTCTGTTAACCTACCCACTCACGTCTCAAATTCACTATATTATATTATTATAATTATTTATAGTGTATATAAATAAATAAAGTGTATATAATATATTATTATAATCATTTTTAATTAATTTTCTTATTGTATTCGTTATTTAAAAGAATACTAATATCAAATTTATGAAAAATTATATTATTTACTAGGTGACTCGGCAATGTATACTTTATTATTATGATTTGGTATCATAAATTAAACCAATATATGCAATAGCATTTGTTTTTAGCACCTCGAGAAACACTTTAGGGAATCATTAATATTTTATTCTTATTTTTCGAAAAGAGGTGAACCTGCTCCCTGTGTTAGTACCATATAAGTATATTAGTACTATATTAAAACAATTGAAAGGGCCGCACCGAAATAGGTTAGGCGCAAGTCTATCGTTCTGAGCTCTGCGGGCAGTGCCAGTTCGATTCCGGTATTGTGTTGAATTTTTTCATTAAGTGGTGGTCCCACTAAATGAAAAGCTTGACCCCCAACCATGGTTAGAATAGGTTGGTCATCTGTAGAAAACTAGGCAAACATCGACTTCGACTTGGATTGACATAAAAAAAAAAATTGAAACCGATTGACATATAAAAGTGTTGTAAACGATTTTTTTCGGAATGGAAATTAGTATCTTTAAACTTTGCCATAGCGACAGGGAACATTTTGAAAACAACAGCACGTAAATCGGTCCAGTGTTTCTAAAGTCTTTCGTAGAAAAAGATCCGAAATATAAAATAAAACATTTGAAAATCTTTCTTCATTTGAAACCCATATTTCACTCTTGTAAAGCCTAGCTAACCCGGCAATGCTTCGCTATGGCTAAATTTAAAAATGTATATGGATTTATACACATGGATGTATATAAAATAAAAACAATTGATAGTTTTTTTTATAAATTATTGTGCACTTATTACAATTATTATTATGATTTAGTAACATAAAGAGTTTTTTATTAACAACCCTCACTCTGCATCAATATTAGTACTATAATGAAAAAATTCAGACCGACTGACCAGTTTTATAACCACCGACTTAGTATTTTTATGATTTTTCATAAATATAATACAGTTCTACAGAATTAGTAATACGTTTTTCTTATTCCTCGGAAAGAGGCGAATCGATTGGTATACACTAACCGTGAAAAAAAACTTACACTTTCTGAGCAAGAACCAAAAACACTTATTTTTGTTCATAACTTTTTTTCTACTCGGGAATTTCATTATCTTTAAACCTTCGCATGGTGAAAGGGAACATTATGAAAAAACTGCAAGTAAATTGGTCTAGTAATTTAAAAGTTTATTGTCTACAACGATTCTGCTATTCCCTTTTATGCATGTGGACAGCATAAAGTTATGAAAAATGTTAATGAATAGATATATATTCACCAATAGAGGAGTATTTTCATATATTTCACTTTGCAGTAACCCAGCGCAAATCACAAGTGATTGTAGCATCGAGTCTACCATCGGGCACTCCTGGGTATGTGGGGCATACATGTTTGAAATAAAATTTTCTTTTATTTTGTTGGTATGATAAGGTATGAAAAACAATAAAATATATAATAATAAAATATATCTATCATAATCCTCTTGACTTTTAGATTCCTTATTTTTCTTATGATTTTATCTTAAAATTAAGGAAATGGCTGCCATAACGGCTTGTAACTAAGCCCAGGCGTTACTTCACTTTTGATTGGCTGGTTGGATATTAATTGTGGGCTGTATGAAATTACCTGAAATGAAAAAAAGACATTAGGTAACGGAAAGAGAATTTATTTACAATCTAGAGGTTGATTGAACAAGTGAGAATATGAATGTTAATTATCATAACATACAATACTTAATTTATCAAAACTACAGCTATAAAGGGTGGCCAAAACAGAACATTTATGGTTGAGTTTAATGAATTTCGATTGGAGGGGGGGGAAGGGTATGAAAACTGCAGTAAGTGAATTAGATATAGAAGGAAGGTGACTTACTCATGCATTCGTGCTTCATTTTTCTTGTCCTCCATATCCCCCCATCTACCCTCTCCTCGGCCACCGGAGGGCTTTTGCTCTCACGTCCGCAGTATCTTTACTCACTCATGGTTTTTTTTTTTATAGAATAGAAGTGAAGAAAGGAAGACTGACTCTGGCCAAACCTCGCTAGCGAGTGAATGTCTTTTGTTATCTCAGTCACCTGAGGCACTGGCGTTACTAATTAGCCATTTGTTTGGAATATTACTTACGATTCGTGCTCAATTTTTTATTTGTTTTATATAGCTTTATTGGCTATTTACATTTTTTCAATAGTTTATTTAGAGTATTTAATAAATATAGAGTTTACAAAAAAATAACTTATAGGCCTTTTATACTTAGTTGGATTTCCTATTCCTAAATTAAAGAATTACATGACTAGTTGAAGATTTTGATCTGTGATGTCTTGGCTGAAAAGCCACAACTGTATTTTTTCTTGACGAACTTCATTACGTTCATTATATCTTTGTTCAGTTGAGGAAATCTCATTATAATACATCTTTATGCAACCAGTTTTTTTTATGGATGTATAAAAGTGTTTTTGCTCATTATTTTGCAATAAGTTGGAACATATTTTATATTACCTTGTCTGCTTTTATTCCTATTCCATTTCTAAATACAACACTAAGCGTTTTTCTTAGATCATTTTATTTTATTTTGTGAAACCTTCGATCGATTCATCTGCTAATAAATACACTGGACTGACAATGGAAAGTATTTCCTAATAAGAATTAGACCGGTTAAAAATTACATCGTTATCAAACGCAGATAGTTATATTTCTTATTTTTTGTTAATAAAACAATAACAATTTTTGTATTTTAAATGATGTTTTTTTTTAATATAAATTAATTCAGAAAATTAAAATTATTGATTTTAGGCAGAAATTGTTTCTCCAGACAATTTTTATCGTTTTAAGTCAACAGATGGCGGGGCTATATAAAATTAAATAGAGTTATATACAATTAAATTTATAGAATGTGGGAAAGCGCCTCTGGGTTTTGGAAAATTCCCAAGGGCTGAGAGGGGCGGGTATTACCCTATATCCTAGAAGAAGAAGGGTAAATATTTCTACGAGCTATACGTTCAGGGGCTGGCTTCTTCATGCAAATCCTACCTTGTATGCAGATAGTCTGCGCCTGGGGATCAAGGCTGCCACTCTCCTTGGAAAAACATTCCAGCCATTGGAGATCTGGAACAACACTGAGTAATAGCTTTTGTATTGCCGCTTCTAATATATGTGCTTTCGCTTGACAATAATTTATGACTTTGAGAACCAGTAAGTTAAATATGACCAGAACCCTAAGGACATATTTTAATGAAATATATATTAAAAAAAATATTCTAGATTTCTGTTCACAATTTATTTACTGGAATCAGCTAGATTTTTAATAGCTCAACATATTAATGCTATTTTAAAAAAAAAAAATTACAGACAAGCAAATAATGTAAATTAATGACGTGTAGATAGTTGACCGTAGATTAATGATTGGAGAAGTAAAATTAATTAAATAAATAAAATTAATTAATTAATTTTTCAATTTTTATCTTCTTACCTACATGATATTATATTTCATCTGTCACTGTTTTCAATTTACTACCATACAATTCCACAAATATGAATCAATTAAAATTTTGTACTATTTATTTATCAGTTATCAATTTTTTATCATTTATGATTTAATTCAATATTTTGTGTAATTCTAAATTTGTTTGTATACTATTCCTTTTCAATTGTATGTTACTCTAAATGCCCTGATGAAGACCTGAAACTCAGGTCAAACGTCGGCATAAAATAAATAAATATGGTTTTGTTTATTTATGTTGTTATTTGCTGACCGCACCCTCCGACTAACTTCTCCAATCAATAATGTAAATTATATGAATAAATATTTTTTTCTTCAGGTCTTCAAATGTAATTCATAATCAGGCATATTATTGATAACCTTAGATTTATATAAAGACTCTGATTTTAAGGTAATTTAAGTAAGTGGGTGATGACATTAAATTTATTTTATTGAGCAATATAATAATAATAATAATAATCTTTATTTATTCTAGGATTGGTCCCTTTAGAATAATATACAGACGTCAAAATCAGGCTTTCGATCCTTAGAGTAAAGATTAAATTACAAAACGTCATAAAATAAAATAAAACAATGAATTTGAAAAGATACAAATAAACAACAATAATTAACAGAATATATAAAATAATGATATAACAAATAAAATAAAACCACATATCGTATCATAAAGTATAAGATGACTTCTGATAATAAATTAAAAGAAGGTAAAAAATCAAATAGAATTAAACTAAAAAATAATAAATGAAAAGATGCAATTTCTGCTAATGTACATATTTACAATAATAAACGAAAATCTGAGACAGAAAATATATAAAGCTTTTTTTGAAACTTTCAATTGTTATTCTTCCGGAATTGGGTGGACAGAAGGTAGTCGAAGATATGGGATTTGAAGATTGGAAGAGTATTAGAACTACGAATAAAGGAGGCAGTAGAATTCCACAGGAAAAAGGAACGGAGGACAGTTAAATGTAAGCCTGAAGGCCTATATTGTTGCAAGGTCAATATATTGTTGAGTTTTTCATTGATAGTTTTTCAGCCAACTTAGTTTTGCGATTCTTTAGAAAGAAACACAGCAAAGTATTTTCCAACTTTACATAAGTAATCAAAATTAGATATTCAATTATCTTATCCTCTTCATTCTAATTATTATTTTATCTTTACCTCATTTTATCCTCGTTTGAAAAATCTGTGTTCACCCCGAAATAAAAAAAAAATTGTTTACATGACATTTGTTTAACTTCAGTTATGTGATTTCCGGAACACTCCTTTCCATACAACAATCAAAATTGAAAATATGACGAAAGCTTGCTGGTTGCTCATTCTTACTTTCAAAACTTTAGTCTTGTGCCTCTTCAATGTTCGGTAGTTCAATAATATAAACACATAGAAAAAAATCTAACATTAAAATCTATTCCATAAGCACCTTTGTATGCTTCAAGTGCAGCCTTAGTTAAACATGGTGTTAGCTAATACTCGTGGACTACAATCCACTAAATGACAAATTTCAGGAGAATAACAACTCACAAACCCTCTTGTAGAGACATCAGAATAACCCTTAACATTTATCTCTTAACTTTGACATAGTTTTACTGTTTTGCTCATTTCTTAAAGAAAACCTTACTAATTGTTACAGTTGTGGGGAATCTATTAATTAAGTTAGGGGAAAAAATCCTTGGCCTATGAAAAAATAATGCGTTTTTTAGTTGTTGTTTTTTCTTCAATATTTGGCCTCATTGTATGTATGATTTTTTTTTTCCTTTGTCAATCACAATAGTTCGGTAGTGAAAATTTTTAAATCTCATCACAGTGTTATTAATTTGAAATTATTTTAAATGAACATGAATATTGATAATCATAATATGCTTCTATTCAAGACGGCAGAAAAAAGAGAATTTTCATTCTTGAAAGAAAAATTGCTAACTCTATAAGCAATGAATAAACCCATAATTTTTTAATAGTGAATAAACCTTTGTAGAAATGGATTTATCGGCATAAATTAATTGGCTCGTTTCAGCACTCTCACGTATGACAGTGTTTTAACTCACTGTATAAATTGCTGTTACATGAAGAGAGACACTAAGCTACCACCTTGCAGACTTTGTTAGATCCGTTGAGGAGGGGATAAACTGGGCTGGTGTTTTGACAGGCTCTGGATAAACAACCTGGTGGTCACCTACCCTATGCCTTGTTGGTATTTTCCTCACCACAGAAATCGTCCAACTTCTGCTCCAAGCTCAATATTTCTTAGTTTGAACTTAAAATTTCTTATGAACCACCCTCGTAAACATAGGAATTGGTCGTAACAGATTGGAAATAGGACGTAAGGGATCATGGAGATTTGGTGGATTAATATGGAATATTAATAATGTTATGTTCTCATAATTTCTTTTCCAACAGTGGCAATCGGTCATTAATTTGATTTCCAGATTTTGCTTCTTGATTTCATTGCTCTTTATGTCCTGAAAAAAGTGATTAAATAGAGTTTTTTTTATTGCTATGCTAGTCCTCTATTTTTGATCAATTAGGCTCCAGTAATTGGTTTTCTTTTAGTACTTACATAGTTATAGTTAGTGACCTGTAATATTAGGTCTCATTTGGTGTCTGTGAACTAGCTCTAAAACGAAAAGTCGTAAGAAACTGAAATTACATAATTAAGCGGGGAGGGGGAGAGGGGGATTATATGGTCCAGGGTCGTGACAGCTACTTTTCCGCTAAAATAAACCTACCGGAAGTGCTACTTTATAAAATCGATTTTTCACATTTTTTCGATATTCTCGAAAAAGACTCTAGCACTTTTGATTGAACTCGCCATGTCAATGTAGAATTAAATAATTAAATTATCTTTAATATCAGCTAGGCCTAATGTCCATTGAAATAGTCTGAAAGGGCTAAAAAAAAAAAAAGAATATTTTTCTTGACCGCAGCCCCGACCATCTTCAAATTCACATACTGTCAATAATTTTTACTTTTTTAAATTAATTACTAAGAATTGGAGTTCTATCAATGGGTAGATTCTCCACATGTTTTTATCATGTCATTATGTTACCTACAGCAAATTTACTTTTTGTATATTTTTATAACGTCCAACGCGTTTCTGTGTGAAGTTTGGTAGAAAATATTTTTTTTAAATTATTTACTGATTAATTATTGACGGGGTAATATGTATTGGAAACATACACTAGTAGAGTTTTGAATTATAAAACGTTTTGGTGAGAAAAAAAAAGTTATTGTATTATTTTTTTTTTTTTTCTCAAACCCTCTAGTTTCTAATCTTGCATCCTCTTCCATTCATGACAATCCTCCGAGGCGCCTGAAAAGAAGATGGCCACGAGACCAGCTAATGTAAAATGTCATTAGAGTGTTACCAATGGATAGTTTCTCTACACGCCTGTAACACTCCAATTTAACTTAGATCAGATTTACTAAATGTATTATAATGTACAGTTGTAAATAGCAATAAATAAATATTAAAAAAAAAAATTTTTTTATTCGCTTTAACAGGGAATACATTTCACAAATCTGATCATAGCGGTGGAAAATTTTTCTTTTCTTTCCCTATAGTTTTAATCGTGTTTAGAATAGAAAAAAAAACTTGTTTGTCGATAAAAAGAATTCGAAATGTTTTCTGAAATTTCTATTTTATGAAAAATGTATGAACTGATCGTGCCGTTTTGTGAGCTGAGTACTGAGTAGCCCTTTACTGAAGCAGCCGTTAAACTGAAGACAGGGACCGTTGAATAGCTGCCTCCAGCATTCCAGGCGCTAGATAAAATAAATCCAAGGATTGATTCGGATTCTGGAGGCGTCCGAGGCGAGGGCACGTGGCCTAGCATCTGTTCGGAATTCACTCCTCGGAGGGAGTTAACAATAAACTAGACTAGTTGGCGGCACTGCAACTGAACAGGCGGCATTTTTTGTCTACGCTGGCTCCAGGTAAGAGGAAACAACCTCCGCTATTGATATACATGAGTCCCTTCCGGCTACAGCAGAGATAATTTTTCAGCTTGGGGAATGTGAAGCTCATCTGTATACCGGCAAGAGGACTTGAGAAGGCTTTGTTTTACCTCAGGGGTATATTGCCTCTGCCTCTGTTCAAATTATATTGACTTCGATGTAGGAGACAGGGGATCAGTCGAGCAGTATCTATCTAGTAGATTTCAGTATATCTCTCTCACTCGCTGAGCTATTTACAATCCTCTTAACTCTTGCCGAATATGGATTACTGTTCTCATCCTGTTTTTATACGATGATAGGGACTACATTAGTAAAAGTCTTATTAACAAAATAACTAGAATCTTATTAAAAAAAGTCAATAATGCATTTCAGATATTATTGTTAGTTATTACTTTATTCGTATTTTAACTGAAATAAGTCTACAAACGATTATTTATTTTTATGTACTTTTTTTCATTTATTTATTTTTTATTCTTATTTTATTTTAGTATGAATGTGATAATTCATCACTAATACCTATTACCCACAATGCTGTGGCAAATTGCAATATCTATCAATTAAATAAAGTTTTTATAAAAAAAAAAAAATTTTAATACCACCAATTAAAGGCTGGTTCTCACAGAAGCCGGTTGCGACTTTTATAATGATCATCTTAATCACTCTTGAATCCAAATTGAAATTAATTCTATCAGAGTTCAATTATCAACATAATTTTATAGCCTCCATTTTATACAAAGTATCATCAAAATTTCAAGGTCAAATTAAAAATATTTATTTATATTTTAGTTGAACGTACCCTATTTAAATATTACTCTTAATAAAAATGTACCCCTTTAAGCCTTCTAAGACTACGAACAGATTTACTTGCATTCAATTGATTTCAAATTGCTAGTGAGATTGATATAAAGCAGACTGGTTAAGTATTAACAGATTTACAAGGTCGATAAAGACATCATTGATAAAAATTAATAATCCTATTTATTAAATCATTCAACTATTCTTTTCTCAATTATTTTTATTCGTTCGAAACTTAAGATTAATTGAACTAACAAGGAAAACATATTTTTTACTAAATAATTCAAAACATTATCCAAATTATAGTCTCAAAACTTTTATTGTTTTTACACGTCCAACGTTTCGGCCATAGGAAAACATAGTTTATTAAAACTTGAACCAAAAGCATAAGCTTCAGTAGCCTGTAGCCAATAATCCATTTTACGGTCTGCTAAGTTCATCTCTATTCGAATAGCAGTTTAATGATGAAAAAAAGTAGAACTGACGAGTGCAATTTTGTTCAGTTGAATTGTCACGACCACTGAGTGCACAGTTGACTGCTTGAAATTTCACGCACGATGGGGCAGCAAATTTATGCGGATGCAGATTGGTCCGGTTGAATATTGCTCGTCAGCAAACCACATCAGTCTCTTGTTAGGTGAGAATTAATCTTTTATGAAATCCCTCTGCATGCAAATCATTCTTTTTTCTTATTTCTTACGATTGACTAGTATCCTTTCAATATTTTAATTAAAATTTCTGATTGTAGGATTTTCCGTATATATGATATACCCGCAATGATAAAACAGAAAATCTTAAAATCGTTGGTATTTTTTTTTGTTTTTATAGAATTACCATAAAATTTATATGAGAAAAGAAATAATATATCTGAAAAATATTGGAAACAAAATTAAATTTATCTAATCAACCTCTAACTATAAATTTGTTGAACGTACATTAGACTATATCGTAACATATCTGTTCAATCGCTTACCAGAAGAACTAATAAATAAATTAACCAATCCCCCCCCCCATAAAATAAATAAAAAATATTTATCTGGGAAGAGAAACTGGGTACTTTCTTACTTCTATGATTCCCAATAATTGATTTTGATTCACCAAATATCCCATGACCATGTCTGCCTGTATTTTTTTCTTAACTCCACATAATTTATTTACTATATTAAAACCGCTACTGTATTATTATTATTTTTTATTTTATTTTATTAATTTTTTTTAATACTGATCATTTTATTTTTATTTTCATTTTAGTAGTTGTGTATTAAAATATTAATTGTATCACTTTAGATCCAATAACATACACAATAAAAATTATATAGCCTCCACAACTCCCTAATAGTTTAAAGTGTAATATTTAAATTTCACTTATGTCTATCTTTTTTATGTGTTATTTTGCCATCGACCGATAGATGTCATCTGGTCGGACCATATTGGATGTAATTTTTTTAATTAATTAAATAATAATATTTATTTTTTTCTACAAAATTTGGAAAATAAAAAATAATGACACATTTATCAAAAAAAAAAAAAAAAAGAAATCAAACCAGTGTTTTGAATCGCAGTTCTCTGGCAAGCTGAATTCTTTTAACGACCATATTGTCGAATGAAACATTTAAATCCTTTGCTTCATTATCTTACACATCATTTTATTTATTACAACTTACGTAGACGATACTGTAATACATTCCAACATTGCCTACTCGACCATACCTTCTAACAACGTACAGACTCATTTTTATTTATTACAAAAGTGACATACCAGACTCGATTTTTTTTCCACATTTCCACTTAGACGTTTAGACAAAAGCCATTAAAAATTTCTATATGATATATTTATAAGTTTTATGATGTAACATTTTATGATGTAACTAAGTCAGTGAGCACGGAGTACCGCTATAACCCGCCAGGGGCCAGCACTACAAGCATCTAAGAAGCTGTATAATTGGATATAAGTCTATCATTATAAAAATACGATCTCTTGTATAAATGTATATATGTTAATATGTAATATGTAAGAATGTTAATTATAAAATAAAAAGAGATTGAGCAATAAGATTCTACGGAACTATCTCAAGTAGAGTTAAAAGAGTGAATTCTCAGTGATAACCGATCACATGAGGCCTTCAATTGTCACCGGGATTGATCCATCAGATCAAGCCTTCTCCGGGTCTAGTCATAGCACTTGTGGCTTGCACTCTACTCGAGATAGAGAAGTTTATTGCTAATCTATTCTCGTAAGAGTTGGTTTTTGTTATGCTCACCTTGGACTATGGCCTATCTCCTCTCCCCTACTCCAGCAATCTTAGTCCGTCCGCTTCATCTCGGCAACTAAGATTGTAACCTAATTCCTTAACGGTTACACTGGTCCGTCCGCTTCATCTCGGCAACCAGTTTAATTTCCCGTCTCTCCCCGGCTCTAGTCCGTCCGCTTCATCTCGGCAACTAGAGCTGCACCTAGCTTTATCAGCTTACTGGTCCGTCCGCTTCATCTCGGCAACTAGTAAGCTGGCTCCTATCATGACAGTTCTAGTCCGTCCGCTTCATCTCGGCAACTAGAACTGTTACTCTGCCTCAGACTCTCTCACCTAGACCTCCTCTACCTAAGTCAGTGTCCAGGGCTCATCCCCTGGCACGGCCTTCCTTTCTACCTATTTTGAATACGCCTTGTCGTGGGCCTTCTGTAAAGAGATATATAGCTGGAGAAATCGCCTAAGACCAGACAACCCCGACAATGACTTTCTGATATGCATCTGTTCATAAACTTTGCCACTTACTTGACACCTAGAAAAAAAAAGAAGCCATGCAACATTAATATAAAACAATTTTTTGGTATTAATTATTTATTTATTTATGTAAATTATCATAATATTTTTAAATTCCTTCCTATTGATAACTTTATTTCATAATTTTCCTTTCCTCATCTTCAGGATCAAAAATTTATTAGTAGTTACATTGTCATTTTGACATATTTTCATAATTCCATATTTCTTTGATTAAAATATTTTATAATGTTACTACTCTTCAAAGTTCATTATACAATTTATTAATAATAAAAAGTTAGTGATAGTGAAACTACTTAGATATTTTCAAATCACAATGTAACTACTGACAAGATTGTTCATTCTTAAGAGAGGGAAGAGCTGGGTAATTTTGGTTGGGGCTGATGAATTGTCCTGAACAAGAGAAAAATATTATTTTTTTAACATTATTGTGAAATGTTTAATTATTAGGATGTTCAGTATTAGGTCTATTTTTAAGTGAATAAAATATAATATTAGCCGTATGAAAGGCTGCGGTTTATGGAGTACGGTAAAAGTAGTGCAAGTCGGACAATGTATGAAATGAATTAGGTGTTTTGAAATTCTTACTTGTACTTAGATAAATCTTTTAACACGCCCTGGAAAATAATGTTGAAAGAAGTATTTCTATTTCAATATATTCTAGGTCTTGTAAAACTCGACAATTTCGCTCAATATTTGACTTATACTTCATTTTACGCTTTCGTTAGACATTGCGTCACACGGTTAGTGTTATTGTTTAAGAGGTTTATCATAATTGGTTGTATAATCCTAATTAACTAAGGCTCATGATGAGATCTGGAAAGCTAAGCCGTCGTTATGAGCTATCTCGTTAAAGGTGGATTGGAAGAGCGATGATTGGACGAGACAACTGCTCGTTGATTGGGGGTTTGAACAATGGCTCTGATTGGTTGTAGACCAGTTGCTAACTGCGCAAACACCATTTGAGGCCCACTTCTTTCCACTTTCACCGCTAATTGCTGAAATTAATGTCTAGAGCCTACCATATGTCTTATTTGGAATTATAGCAACAAATTATTGGGGCTTTTAAACTTTTCCCATAAAAGATAATTAGTTGTCTTTTATAATTATAATCGTTCTCGAAGCTTTATTCGAGTTGAATGCTTGGCATTAATGACTTAGTGAAGTCGTAAAATTCATAATAATCATTCTTTGTAGTGGTTTGAATTTCTTCGATATTCATAGAAAATATTTGTAATTAAACACAATATACGCCTAGGAATATTAAAATAACACTATCGGAACTCATTCCGGCCTTTTTTTATAATATTTATGTATGTGTAGTTCATGAAATTCATGTAAATTCTTGAGGAGTAAGAATTTTTTTAAAACATAAAGCTATTCATTTTTAACATATTTTCACATAAGTCCTTAGATTCCCGAAAAAAAAAAATTGAAAATAGTTAGTTTAGATAGTTGTCAGACTTATTAGTTATTAGACACAATAGTTATCAGAGTAGACTCCACTATGGCTGTGAATACTCAACGCTTGTTATTGGTAGAAATATGAGTATTTCAGAGGAATGGATGTAATAGATGATGCATTTGAAAACATATCTTTTTTTTTTTAATATTTATTTATTGCTATTTACAACTGTACATTATAATACATTTAGTAAATCTGATCTAAGTTAAATTGGAGTGTTCCAGGGAATAGAGAAACTACACATTGGTAGCTCTCTAATGACATTTTACATTAGCTGGTCTCGTGGGCATCTTCTTTTCAGGCGCCTCGGAGGATTGTCAGGAATGGAAGAGAATGCAAGATTAGAAACTAAGGGGTTTGAGTGGTTAGAGAGTTTATAATGGAAGGAGTGATATCTGGTTCGGGCTAGATCGGTTACATAGGGAACATTAAGGTCTTTATGTATGATTTTATTTGTTACAAAGTGAGGAGCATTGAGGATTTTACGAAGGATTTTGGATTGTAAGGATTGAATACGAGATGAATTCGAAGGTTTAGAGGAGCCCCAAAGCTCAACTCCATATGTCCAGATTGGCCTTATTACAGTCATGTAGATCAATCTTTTGTAATGTGTTGGAAGTTTAGACCGTTTGTCTAGTAAGTGCTGTAATAGTCGAAATCGACGTGCAGTTTCCTGTCTTTTCAGTCTGGTGTGAGGATTCCAGGTTAATCGCTTGTCCAAATGTAGTCCAAGGTAGCGGATCTGTTCGACAGGGGTAAGAGTAACATCGTTAAATTAAACTGTAGGGCAGCCAGTAGGTTTACGACGAAGGGTAAAGGTGATTTGATGGGATTTGTTGGAATTTATCTTGATCCTCCAATTACGACATCAATCTTCGAGGGCTGTGATGTGGGAATGGAGATTTTGGGATACAATTAATGGGTTATTATTAACAGCGAGCACACCTGTGTCATCGGCATACGTGGTGAGGATGGTGTTAGGATTGGTTGGAATGTCAGCTGTATAGACGGTGTAGAAGATGGGACCAAGGATACTACCTTGAGGAACACCAGCGGACTGAGAATAGAGGGATGAATAGGAACCATTGTGGTTTACTTAAAACATATCTTAAATTTTATTTTTCTGATATTCTTATGCAATATTTAAGAAGCCATTATTTCACAACTCACACATCTACATCCTCTTCTGCATCTTCTTCTCTACCTTCTCGAGGAAAGAAATGAAATGCGATTTTTCACAAAATTCTAATAATTCAAAACTATATAAAGCATAAAATTTCGCGTTTTGCAGTTACTGCCATCCGGGTCTGGGTCCGACAAATGCTGTCAGAAATGGGCATTTTTTAATCCTCATTAAGTAAATTACGATAAACTAGTATATCTTGGTAATAACATAACTAAAAAATTAAGCGAATAACTATTGCCTACTCAAAATACTAGTAAGAGCATGAAAACCCGGGCACTATGGAAAGGATCAAAACGCCGACGGAAAGTTCTACCTATTGTATTGATTTAGCATGAATTTAAAAACCGAAATTATTCATGATTAATGATTACGAATGTTGATAAATTCGTTACTCATGAATACCGAGCAGAAAAAATACCTTAATTATTCATATTAAGTGGTTACGAATACTGATGTATTTGTTACTCATGAATAACGAAGAGTATGAATACCGAAATTATTCATATTAACGAATGCTGAGTAGTATTCGTATTCGTTTGAAAATGTTGGAAAATTAAAAATGCAGTATTCGTGAGAAACTGAATACTTGAATTGTATTCGCGAATACATCTTTAGTGAATACCACCCAACTACTTATAAAGGGAAAACCAGAGATTCTTGAAGACCTCAGCCCATCCCTCTGAAGACTGATTTAAGGGCTTATGGTGAAGATGCCCAGTATTGAGTAGAAGATCTGGCCATTGCCAGAGCAATATTCCATATTAACGAAGGTGCACTGAAGTCGTTTCAATGATGTCATCAAGTATGACTGTATGGATCAGTGAAGTTCAATAGAAATTCTGCTAAAGAATAATGATATTCTGATGAAATTGGCGATTTGAATGAAATAAGGTTTTAAACAAATGGGATATGAAAAGATAATTACTTAGATACTGTTTGTTACATGGAGACTGAAAGAATTAGGTGCTTTTGATGTTCGACATTTCGCAGTCCCCTCAGTTAGCACTCATAGGTCGAAAAAGGTTTCAGAATAGTAATAAATGTAAATATTTTGTTTTCATTTGAAAAAAGTTGCTTAATATTTTATATTATTGATATTATAATATTGGTTAAATCGTAAATACGTTGGAGGAATAAATTTTGACAAAAAATCTTATGATGTATTTACTTATAGGTCATAGTTTAATAATTAAATGCTGCTCTTAATGTTTAAGACAATACTAACTTATTGAAATCGGGTTTTGTTTTTAACGAGGTGTGTATTTCAGTATTTCAATCAATCATTCGTGACCTTATTGGAAATGTTTCCATTGAACTGCTAAAATATTTACATGGGAATAGTCGAAACCTTCATTAATGTTTTTTTTTTTAAAAAATCCTTGTGTTACCTTTAATTGAATTTTGAAATAATCATTCCTTTTTTCCCTTTATTTACGCTTATTTAACATTAATTTAGATTTATTGGATTTCATAATAGTTTACTAAAATTAATGGAAAATATTTTTTTTGAAATAATTATTTTTTGAAGTATAGAAAATGTCTAAAATGAAAATTAAATCTCTATTTCCTGGATACAGAATGATAATCGTTAAAAAAAAAATTCATTAACTTGTTAAGAAATAGTGGAAAATTGTGAGAACAAAAAAGTTCCCGTAATCGCCTTTAATTTCTTTTTTGTAATAAAATTCCATTGAAAAACAAATATTTATTTTTAGTTGTAGAGGTAGATAGGGGCAGTCAAAATTTTACATGCCCATTGTAAAAATGTAAGTTATTAGTAATATTCAAAACCTGGGTTGACTAGCAACACATATTTCAGGTGGAATTCTTTTTTTTAAAAGATTAAATATACCAGCCTTTATAAAAAAAAAATTATTTTTTACCTTAGTCATCACAACTTCTTTCCCTGAGCTTTCAGCTGAAATACTTGTTCGTTAGGGAATTGGGGAGTAAAACCCAATGGTTATCAATGCCCATAGCTGAAATAGTTTCTTAACCTCCAAAAAGTAATGAGGATTATTAATCATTTCATACTACGATTTGTTTTAATTTAATTTTTGCAATTGTCTCTTTCAAGTGTTATTTTTCAAAGTTCTTCTATTGAACTAAATAAAACTTATTGATGCTACTAAAACGCGAAGACTGAGTGTATGGCTTGTGTGTGAATATTTATAAATTTTCACTCGACGAAGAAAGTACAGTGTGCTCTTCGAAGTTCGTGAAGCTGTGCCAGCGGTATCAAGTTGAAACTGGAAGAGTAGGGAACAATCTAGTGACTGGAGGAGCAAGGGATAACCATGTGACTGGGGGAGCAAGGACTAACTAAGATGATTGGAAGATCAAGGAACAATTAATGTCCTACGTAGGTTAACAGTCCCTGCTGTCTCATGGTGGAACGGAAGGAGCAATGAAGAGAGGAGCACAGTTGGTTATTGGGAATTAGATCGAGATTATCAGTGTATCGGTGTCAGTGATGAATGATTAATAGATTCCAATCCACCTTTAATTGATAATCAGTCTGATTATCAGTGGGTCTAAAATAATCACAATTACTATTTCGTTAAGTTCTAAAATCTGAACAAATTTCCCGCAAATCTAAAATACCTATAAATATTTGGTAAACAAAAGAAGTAACATGCGCAACATGACTGTATTTTTGCAGATGTTTAGCAGCACCTTAAGCCTCAGTTAATATACTACTGATGTCGTGGGTGTAATGAGAAGTTGCCCTAATTTTTCCGAATTTCTAATTAGAAGGTACTCAGCCTATAATTATCCTATGGAGAGATTTAATCTCAAACCAAGATCGATCTTCTTGCCTTATAAAGGACTCTCAAGATCCTCTTTAAAACTCTAAAGGCTTTTAAAATAGAAGCGTAATCTCTGTTGGCGTGTTGAGGGAGTGAGCCCAGCTGACGTAATAACCATGTAATACTGCCTTAATAGGGGAGTAGGGAGGGAGGGCTTAGTACTTAGTCTTCTACTCTGAAAAAGTGTCGACATCTTAGGGCTTCGGAGTTATTAGCGATCTCTTACATTTGTCTTACTTTAGTTCTTCTCTTGAAAACTTTCATTAAAGTTCATAGTAGTTACTTTGTTTCGTATCCTCTTTCGATAGTACCATTCTACTATTATCGCTTGTCTACGTGCTTCAATTAGCTTACTCGATTATTAATTATTGCTTTTATTATTCCATTGGAGAGAAGACATTTTTAACGATTCAAAACATGAGATACCGTTGTCCGTAGAAGTTGATTAGGGAACAAGGAAGAAAACACACAGAGTAACCTTTCCTTTAATATTTTCCTATGATTCGATCTAATTTCCAGCTCTGATAAATTTTATAAAAATCCTATAAGACGTTCGGTATAGACGCTTAACCACCAGGTTAATGAGGGATAAACACCCGTGAGTGCCACCTCAGTCGGCAAAAGACCTCTTGAAATACGGAATACTTAGGATGATGCATTGGCTCAATAAACAAAGATATGAAGTAACTTCATCAAGCTGTAATAAATTTAAATTAGCTCTGTGTTTGCTAACCTAAACAAGTCGGTGGACTACTTAGCCGAAAATTCAACCACCTTCGTTCCCCTTCCACTCCCTGCTTTGGGCCAAGGGGGTGACCCCCTCGGAAAATATTTGAAAATTAGGTTTCAGTTAGTCTTGAGTCACGTTTAATGCTAATATTACTAAATGACTTGTGGTTTACTTATGCATTGAGTGTTCATTCTACATTAAATTAAAAAAAGGGTGCAGCCCTCTCGTTTATTGGACTCGTTACAGTGATAGCAGGCGTAGCTCTATGAAGAAATAATTGTGCCTTCATTTGAAACTAATAACCATATACTTAAAAATCATATATATTTTTATTATAAGAAGATGGTTGACAGTATGAAGTAGATTGTAGGAAGATAGTTCGGGTGGCGGTCAATAAAGGTATCAAAATAGTTTTCTTTTACTATTTTGATATATTTTTTTTTTATTTAAGTGTTTCGACCACTCGGGCCATTTGATATCTTTATTGGCCGCCACCCGGACTATCTTCCTCCAATCTCCTTCATACAGTCATCTATCTTCCTCCAATGTATATTTTTAGGATGACGTTCTATTTTTTGTGATACTTTTTTTTAAATTTAATTTTAAGCCATAACAAAAGCATATTTATAATTTGTTTAGTATGACCAATTAGCAAAACTTCGAAGAATCTGTCTTTGAAAAATACTTAGACCGGTTTCAATTGTCTTTGGTTTTTGATTGGTTTAATGTAATGATTATGGCTTGTACTTCTAAATTAAAATTATTCTATAGAATTTAAACTAAACCTCTAGTGCATTACTCTAGCAAAGTATTTATATCCCATGCCCATAAATAAACTCATTTCAATTTTTTTTCTAAAGACACACAGCACTCTTCTTTAAATGAAAAACGCCTGGGTATTTTTTATGTATGCGTCAGTTATAATATGAACTAGAAATGTAGTTGGTTTACCTTGTGCTGAGACCAAACTTACCTTGAGAAGCGGCAACGGGTAAAACACTTTTCGGAAGGATATTTGAGCTAGTAGTTGTGGGAATGATCAGAAATCTGTATAAAAAATATAATATTTTTTCGAAAAACTTTATTTTTGTTTAAGTTGTTTTGGTTAAAACTTTTTTTTAATTGTTATGAACTCAAGACCTCTAAGGATTACAAAGTGTTGGGGTTGTTTTGTATCCACTAAAAAATATGATATTTTTGGGAAAACTTTATTTTTGTTTAAATTGTTTGGTTAACATTTTTTAAAAATTGTTATGTGCACAAGACCTGTAAGCTTTACAAATTGTAGGGGTTGTTTTTTAATAACTAAACATATGGTATTTTTTGGAAAAACTTTGTTTTTGTTTAACATTTTTTTTTTTAATTGTTATGAACACAAGACCTCTAAGCATTACAAATTGTTGGGGTTGTTTTGTATTAACTCTATTTTCATCAGTTGCTCACACCTCTGAACCACATTTCTAATCTAGGTATTGATGAAAATGAAAGGTGACGGCTAAGTGCGAAATGACTTAGTTAATAAAACCTTCCACGCAGAGGCGCGCCCGCAACTGGCTGAATTTAAATTGAGTCCGTGGTCTGTTTAGTTGGAGCGACGGTCGCAAACTTACCTCCAAACTGGAAACAAACTGAATTACAGATCGCTTCGACCGCTCTCACTGGTAATGTCTCCTGGATAACTTCTGTTCAGTCCTTCTACTGGATTATAGCTACGTCAGCATAGTCAGTCTATTTGCATTTGATATATGCATTAAATTATAAAATTGACATAATTATTTTAAAAGAAATTTCTACGTATCAAACTTAAGATAACGTTTGCTTAGCAACACCCCAGTGGTAGTACCTGTACTAGTATATAAAGCTGAATTGTTAATTCGTTCAAACGCGCTCATTTTAGAAGCAGCAATTCCGATTTAAAAAATTATTTTTATGTTAGAAAGGTTTTTATTGAGGATGGCTATGTAGTACTCGAGTCAGAACCAAAAACAGGTTCTGATTTTCGAACAAGGTTTGAATATGATGTCTGCAAGTGTATGTTACTAAGTAGAAACAGCCTTTTTTAAATATCTATATTACAATTTATAACTGTGTATTACATAATAAATTTAGTAAATATGATCTTTGTTAAAATGGAGTGTTACAGGCGTGTATAGTAACTATTGGTAGCACTCTAATGACATTTTACATTAGCTGGTCTCGTGGCCATCTTCTTTTCAGGCGCCACGGAGAATTGTCAGGAATGGAAGCGGATGCAAGGTTAGAAACTTGGGGGTTTGAGTGGTTAGGGAGTTTATAATGGAAGGAGTGATATCTAGTTCCCGAAATATTTATATTTTTCCTCTTGATCGAAACAATAATTAAACTGAAGATACTTTCTGCAGTCAGTTTTCATGTATTTTTTCCCTTTTTGTTTCCACTCACATAATTTCGAGTTGCACCTGGTCATGTACTTACCACGTATTTATGAAACAGGCGCGTATAATCTAAATTTAACGTAGGTGAAACCGCTGGGCACAGCTAGTTAGTCAATTACAATTTTAAAAAACATAAATATTTTACATACCTTAAATGAGGAATTAATTTCGAATATTGTATTTAAGCCCAATTTTTTTAGATTGACTAAAAAAAGTGACATAGTACCTAGATACATAAATATCATGTGTCAAATTTCCTAAAGTGTGTGAAATTCGCATTCTTCTGTCGATATCTTGTCAGACATATAGTTTTCTAATCAACAGCGCTTAAAATTAGCCAAATTGAAAATATTTTCTCTCGAACCTTATATAGTTACAAAATGCAGGATTGTTATAGATAGGTAGACCCCATTTGCAACAAAAACTTAGCAGAAGTATTATAATAAAATAAATAATGATTCCCAAATAACTCAGAGAGACTTGAATAGGGGAATCAAAAATAAATTAATTCAGAACAATATTATTCCCAATTAATTTTTAATTACTCCTCATATTAGTTCGCAATCTATTGTTAGATACTTATTTTTGCCAGTTGATTTTCCATCCACTTTGTTTTTAAAATATTATTACGAACTTTCCATTTAAATTAACTTCAACTCAGCCTCGGATGCAGTGGAGAGAATAATATCTATGACTTCCAGGTTATTACACTTTTTGTGATTATTGTTTGATGGTGTTGTTTCGTAATTCGGATTCACAAACTGACATCAAGAACAAAAGAAAAAAGGGAAAAAAAAGATAGAGAGAGAAGAGATAATTAAAAAAACACGGCCCCTTCCTGTAGTTTAATTAAAAAATAATAAGTATTCATAGAATGAATTCTTGTTAAATTAGGAATCGCCGCTGGTGAAATGAGAGAAGTGAAGTTGAACTTTTAATAAGGAGAAATAAAATAAATATTTTCCGGGTTTCGATGGTAAATTATTAATTAGAGATACTTTTATGGTTAAAAACTCCCTTGTTTTCTTTTTTTTTTTTTTTTTCAAAGTTTGACGAAGAGGGTTGAAACGACTGCCATCTGTGTCCTTTTCATTTTCTTGGAAAAGGGATTTTCTAAAATATATACTGTAATAAATATTATTTAACTTGACTGAATTATAAACTAAAAATTATGTTTGAGGTTAACTTTGTTGACTTTTAAATTATATAAACCCTGTACCTCTAATAAGCCATGTAGGTTCAAGGTTTCATTAATTGATAAAGAAGTATCTACTCTAATTTTTTTTTATATAATTAAAAAATATTGTATTGCTCGAGTACCATCTATTATTTTAAATCAAACAAAAGTAAATTACCTTTGTTTTTCGAGAATCTTTTTCTGATTCCCAATTAGACTGGAGTACATTCCATCACGTAATGTTCACTGTGATAGAATTATGCTCAGTTTCTAGTCACAAGTTAAAAAAACAATTGGAATTTTTTTAACTTTCGAAAAAAAAAAACAGCGAAAAAGCGGATAGGTATGTGGAAATTCGTAGATAACAGAAAAATGAAACAAGATTCCTCTTCAAGCTTTGCTTTAACGCACCATGGAGAGGCAATCTAAAAGAGTCCAATCTTATATCAAAAATGAAAAACTGGATTTGAACTTAAGACTAAAAAATCTAAATAACTATTATAAAGATAGTTATAAGATTATAACTAAAGACTATTTTATTTTTATTAGAAATTTTTAACACACCATGGAGTGACAATCTAAAATAGTCCAAACTTATATCAGAAAAGAAAAATGAAAAAATGGATTTGAACTAAAGACATATCTTGAAAAATATACACAATTGTTTACTTGGCATCATCGATATCGAACTCGATAATTTTTTTTTTTTTGCTTTTAACTATGTGTCTTCATATTTTAACTTTTAGTCCCCAATTTTGGACATCTTTTGTTGGTTTAATTGGGATTATTCGATTTATTATTTTTTTTAAAATTAAAAAACTTGAACTTATCCACTTATTTTTAATATTCTGGCCTATTTTTTTTCTTTATCAAATCCAATTTTTAGCTTTCGATCTTAAATTGCGATTTTTTAAGATAAATTTCATTGGTGCTTGTTTCATTCTATTCTGAATTTCTAAAAATTTATACAACGAAACCGTACTAACTTTTTTTTTGTTTTTTTAATCCTACTTCAATAAAAATCTAAATAACTGTTATAAAGATTTTTTTTGGTATTTTTATTATAGACATTCTTATCTCAAATTTATTTTTGTTTCATATTTTTAACTTAAAACTCGACCTTGACAGGCCCTCTCAGAATTGCATTATTTATTATTTCGATTAATTAACGCAATTATTTTTTTAGATATTTTTTCCTTCCTTGTGCGTAGGTTGAATAGTACCATTAATTATTATTACAACCAATATTTATTAATGATGTAATTCTACACCTTAGCGATGCTTCAGAGATATCACGTTCCATAGGCACTTCATATTATCCTAACTTATTCTTAGAATAAGTCCGTATTTAAGGTACGTTGCAGGTAATTAGCATTAATGATGCGCCCCAGATATTGCTGTCGGAGTTGGCTCGGCGGATCTAGGTCGGGATCTGTTATTTATTCAAGCTTAGCTAGAATCGTTTACACCTTTCATTCGGTATTTGCTTTTGATCTTGTTATAAACAATATTAGGGTGTGCACCTCTGTCGGAAAATGTTTTATATTAATTATTTATAAATTTTATTAGCTAATACAACATTTCTTTTATTACCAAAAAACTTAAATTCGTAGTAGGATCTATAGACAAAATTAGTGCGGTTTGCGCATCACTTACCACTCTGGAAGGCGAAAAATTTTAAATATAAAAATGTTTGTTTTATGGCTTCTTTAATAATTATATCAACATCATTCCTGCGAAGTAACAGTTTAACAAAGTTCTGTACGTATGATTGGAATCGAGAGATATGTGGGACGCTCGGCTGTATCTGATTTTTCGATTTCTTTAGAATGACGAATCTAAATGTCGAAAACGTCACATTCCATGAGGCCCAAAGTTGTAAGAAAATTAATTAGTTTAAATATGGTCTAGTATCAAGTTTACTATATTTCTTCCTATACTTCCTTTTCTGCGTATATCTATTTTCCTCGTCACACCATTACATAAAAATCCACTTTCTTCCCGAGATTTTATTCCTTGTTCCGAGATAATGAACCTTTACATGCAATACAATTACCTGTATTGAATGTAATATATCAAATAGAAATGGTGATAAAGTTATCCTGACTTACCTACTTTGTTGACTTTTTTAAAAATAAACTTCATAGTAGTACAAATAACAAAATTTTATATGATTTTGAAAACATTAAATGCTTTTTGAAAATAATCTGAATCTTAAAGAAAATAAAAATGCAATGTACAGGAGCATCCCGAAACAGAATCGTTTGCGTGACTTAATTTATTATATTACGTATTGTTGGGGATCTCTAATCCATGATTTTATTTATTCTATTATTTTTTTGGTTTATTCTCTTGACTTATTTATTTATTAAATTATTTCTTTTTTCTTATTTATTCATTAAATTATTTCTTTTTACTTATTTATTCATTGGAATATTTTTTTAATTAACTTTTTGTTTTTTTAAATCTATATATTGATTTTTTTAAATTTTTTTTTTTTTTTGTAAACTAATCTATTGCTGCGACTATTATGTCTTTGGCTTCATATTACATTGCTACCTAAAGATTAATTTTAATTAGTTTAACGGATCGAACGTGTGTAGCGTATCACTGGAGAGGAGAGGTCTAAGAAAGTGAAATAGGGAGAACAACATTGTCAATTAATGTAAAATATGTATTGTATATATGTCCGATCATGGATTGATTAGTAAGCTGTGTATTGTAGCAACCTAATGTATTTGGGCAGCATGGCTAAACAAAGTATTTCCCTCACCTTTTTACTCAAGGATTGTTATAGATCTGTAATTTAAAATTTTAATTTTGATTGAAGGATATCTTGTAACCTAAGTAGATAATTATTTCTAAAAATGTATCATTATCTGAAAAGATACTAATATTCCTGGTCTGAAGTTTTCCGGGTACTTTCCTTGCTATAATAGCAATTTCTCGAAACGACCCTTTTTCAAAGAAAATCCGTCGTTACAGATTCATATGTTGTCAAAGGGAGGATTTCCAGGGATATCGTCAGATCTCTAGCCTTGGGGCGATTGTTAGGCAAATTGCTCTGTCGCTAAACTTCCATTGAGGTGCTGAATTCGGCACAATGGTAGCTAATAGCTGGTATATGTATGCATGGTACGGGGCAGGCAGGTGAAGCCGACGTTATAATGGAACTGAGGGATAGTAACGAATTTGAAACTATTTTTGATTTAAAAAAAAAAAAAACAATCTATTACAAAACAGCTTTTATTATGCATATAAACAACAATATTATTAATAAAATATCATACCTTAATTATACTTTTACAACCACATCAATTTTTAAAAACATTTTGCAGGCTATTCTGGCCAGGTCAATAATTTCGGATATCAATGAGAGAACGAAATATATTTTTTAAATCATCTTCTTGCTGACAATGAATATTATTACTGTGTTATCATGATACATTGTAGTGAGAATTATATTTTAACAGTCTGATCCACATAATAACCATGATGAATAACTTTGACAATAGATTCATTGTTATTACATCGATCAACAGCTATCTATTGCGACAGTACTACCACAACAGAAAATTATGTTATGGCTGCAACTATCAGACAATTTACTTGATGGGAGAGACTGTGACTGCTTAGTCTCAATGTATATGCTTGGTACAGAAAACGCAACAGTTGCTTCACTGACAGTATGGTTATATATGTAACTTATGTTTCATCGGATTGAAAACTTAAAAAAAAAAAAAAGGAATGAAATAAAAAGAGATAGAGAAAGAAGTGTGAAATGAAACGCATGGAGACTACTCAAAGGTTGGCTTATTGCTTTTTCCCTCCTAACATCCTATTATTTATTTTACAACTAATACACTATATACAATAAATAATCAAAAATATACACACATATATATAAAAAAATACCTTTCTTTGTCTCTGAGCATTGTAAAAGACTGGACTGGATCCGCTGAAGGAGTAACAAGATTGGCCTAGGAGCCGCTGGCTGGGGTTACAAGAACGGGGAGGGACCGCTCTACTAGGGTAAGAGGAGGAGGTTCAGATTTAGGCTGCAGAGTCCGAAGCCCCTCCCTCAGGACCAAGCGGACAGTCCTCTGTAACCGTCCAGTACTCACACTCTACAGCTGATATGCCTTAACTAGTATAGTACCAACTGTCACACCGGACCTAGTGCAAAAGTACTGCCTTTACGAAAAATTGTGTTATGACTAAACTATCATACCGTTTACACCATGGCAGTGACTGCGAGTTATTAATTTATGGCCATACTGGTTTATTATTTTCTAGATAATACTTAAAATATTATTATTATGAATACCTAAATTCAAATTAATATTTCATTAGTAGTAAAACAATGACGAATCTCGAAATAAAGCAGGTCAGAAAATTTATGGAGTGCCAACTCTGTGTTCATAACCTAGCTTACCTTTCTTTATCTCTCGTTTCACAATAATAAAATGAAGATTTCTTAAATTAATTAATTGTATTAATATTAGGATACACTGAAAATAAAACTTAATAAAAAAGATAAATAGCGACATACAATGACCTAAACTTCAATAATAAATTAATGATTCCCAAAAGATTGAATAATAATATTGAAAACAATATTACTTTCCTTAAAGTAAATAGCTTTCTTGATGTATTTTTGTCGATTACTAATCAACTCCGTTATAACAATATATACAATTTTCAAATTAAAGAATACAATAATTTATATGAATAACAAATAATTATGTTCCGTATATCATTATATTAAAAAAAAAAAACTAACCTAATATATATAAAGCCATTTATTTATGTGTGTGTGTATATATATATATATTTTTTTTTTTTTTTTTTTAATTCGATAGTTTATATTGAAACAATTTTTTACCAACTCATCTTTACAAGATTGGATCGTCGAACTTGCCACGTATTGACTATTTGCTATTTTCTAATTATGTACGGCAACATGGCAAAATGCCCACCAATCTTATTTTTATTTGTGATTTCTGGCATAGTGAACTTATATTAAAATATATAATGTAAACATAATGTAATGTAATGTATTGTTATGTTTCAGAGGGGGTACTATGTAGGAGAAGGATGGACGAAGGAAGATGGAGGAGCGGGCGCAGCTGCTCGGGACGCGGCGGGGCCGTGGTCCCCTCACTCTCCGCCGAGCACTATTCATTCTACTCGCTCTCTCCATATTCTCCATATCATACAGTCTCTTCTACCTCAGCTACCCGCTCACTAGGTAACTTATACCTTATGTATACTTTGTGTAAACTTTAATTGTTACAGAATAACGTATACAAAAAAAAAAAAAACTGGGCGCTGCCCATCATACAACTTTCACAGTCTTATATGTTTTAAAACATCTATTAATAATTAGTATGATAATGTGTTTCATATATAGATTAGTTAAACTTAATTCTGACTATTGACATAACAAACATGGAAACAGGAACATAAATCATAACTATCAAATTCTTCTATACTTTATATATGTGTATTGTTTATTACTATCGACAATCAAAGATTTTGCTAATAAATCATAATAAAGGTACCTAAAATTAAAAAAAAAAATTAAAGTAAAACAATTCGGTATTCAAGCCCTTATTATAAGAAATAAAATTAAGGTTTGATTTTTTATTAAAAAAATAGTATCTTCTTCTGTCGCCATAGATATCCTTATTTTAGGTTTCTCGAGATAGGAATAACGAAATTCTGCCTTCAATTCAACAGTTAAATAAAAGATAAAGAAGCAGTGTACATACGAATTCGATCGGTAGAGATCGATCGGTTCGGCCTTTTTCTGATTTGAACTATGGTCTCTATTTTTCCTTTTGGTTTTTTTAGTTGTTTACCGAATTCTTTAACATTTTGTATTTTTTAATTTTTTATTATTGCTGACTATGAGAAATGGTTATTTATTTCGAATAAACAAGGTTCTTTTTTTTTCTTACCTTCTGGAACAAAAAGAACTAAGCATTTACAAATATATACAATAGAAAAATGATATGTACATATACCAGCTATTCCATTTTCTTTTTTTGCCGGGATGGCATTATAAGAATGGTTACCGCGTCCGCTGAAGGCGGTGTCACCAATGATGGCATATGTTTGCTTGGATGCTCACTTTCCCTCAGGGTTCTTTTAAATTCTTCATTTATGACCTGTCAAAATATTTCAATCAGAATAAGACCTAGGTGATATTATAGAACTATCAATTAATACAGATCTAATTAATCGGACATTGATTTAATCGAAATCGTTAGAGCTATTGTCGAAATCCTTAATAAGTAAACTCGATTATTTGAAGTTAGCAACAATTGTGGTTGATCGATTTTAACGAATAATTTGGTTCATAATTCAAAAACTCGAATTCGAAGTTTTTCTGGATCACAATATATTCTTTCCCGTACTATATATTCCATATATAAGTAAGTAATAGTAAAAACAAGAAATCAATTCTGGAACCAAGAAAATTTATAGTTTAAAATTAATAATAATATAAATAATTGTCAAGAAATAGATAAAAAATAAATTATTCTCATAAAAAAATAATTATTATCCAACAAAAGAATAAATTCATCAATTAAATAAACGTTTGAACGTCAACAACAGTTATTTCTCATATGACATAGATAAAACTAACATTAAAGTTCATTACCAGTGATTTCCAGGTTCGTCAAGCGAGTGGGTCTGTTTCGTGAAGTGTTAAAAAGTAGAGTTGTGAATGACTTAAGAAAAGAACCATGGTTTTTGATAGAAGGAAAAGATTTCCGGGTGTTGAAGTGGACAGGGTGCTTTATTTCTTTGTGTCAGGGTCGGCCTTTGACATTTTATGCCCCCAAGGCAATTGCGTTATGAGTACCCCCTCTATCTCTCCCAAAAAAGAGTTAATTAGGAGGAGAAAATGAGATTCACGTAAAGAGCGTACTTATGTACAAAATATAACACAGTCATCTCACTCCAAATTTCGCTAACAATAATCAACAAGATTGTCCTTCTTCCCTCCTCAAGGAGTGACCTGGTGAACGCCTCGCCTAACCTACAAACCCTTCTTCATCAGCTATAAATAAAAACCAGTAAGCCTTGACTAGTAGTCTCCTGCCAATGATAGCCTGCGGACTAATAAGCCAGAAAACATTTTAATAAAAATATAGAGCCAAGGTGGCTCTAGAAAAATATTTGGAAATTGGGTTGCTTATAAGTGCACTTGAAGGCACGTTTATAGTGTGCATACTCGTTAAAATTTTTCAGTGCCGTTTGTAACCGAGGAGTTTAGGCATCACCTTAGCAAGCTCGTAAATGCAGCTGCGCCGGTTGGAATTCGGCCTGGGGAGATGGGTCCTACTTGACCACTTCCTCACTCTGGTTAGAATTCTTGGTTACCTGTAAAGCCGTCGAAAGGTCTTGTTCTCATCGAATTGAAGGATTTTTATGGATATTGGAAGTTGATTATTTAGTAAAGGTATTGTAGTATTAGATACTGTACTAAGGAATGCCTATAGAAAAGGAGAGAGTTCCAACTTAACTCAAAGTAAAGATGGAAAGCGTACAGTAAAGCTGACTGATGAGACTGTAGTGGCCCAGAGTGTTAAGGTTTCACTTTAGCAACATCGAGTCATAAGCTTGCCTGGTTCAAATTCAGCTTCGATGATAGATCGTGGTAGACCCACGGAATGAATTTTCACCTCTCTACTCTGACTAGTATAAGCTGGTGAACTGTGGGATAACCTCCCCGTCCGTATGCCCATAATGGTCCGGTAGGGGGAGAACAAAATTAAACTATAGTAAGGCTGAGAATGATGGTATAGTATGTTCTCATACTTGATCCATTGATCCACCCGAGCAATTTTTATGAAGTGGTTCCAACGTTACTATTTTTTTTTCGTCCATGTCTCTATGATAAATGCGAGTATAATTTTTCCTTAAGATGAACATAGTTTTGGCTTGATTTATAGGTAATCAGAATTTTTAAGGTCAATTCGCCTATCCTCAAAGACAATCTAACAATTAACAGCTTTTATTATGCATTTATTTGCAACAATTTTGACAGTAATATTTTCATTAATAATTTAACATACCTTAAACATAAATTTACATCTCACGTCCAATTATTTAAAAACGTTTTGCAGGTTATTCTGCACATGTCATTAATAACAAATCAAATCACATTAATTATTAATAAGCTTGCCTAAACTATTGTCTAATAACCTATTTTTTTCAAAATTTCATTAATTTTTAAAACATTTATTTCATTTTAGATTAATTAAACACTAGTCTCAAGAAATTGGACAGACTATATATAATGTGTTCCCATGTTAAGTGTAGGCTCATTTATAGTACTGTATTTCTGTTTTTTGAAAATTTAAAAATTCCTTTAAGGACTGTTTACTGTCCATTGACATTCTGCTTTTCTTTTTTTTAATTAAAAAGATAAAAAGAAAAGATTCCATGCTTTATTAAATATTGGCTAATTAGTGAGAGTTTTAAGACGGCCATAAATTCGTTTCTGTATTATATTTGGTAGTTACTAATTTTTAAAAATTATATTGGGATATATGCCTTGTCTACCTGATCAAACAACAATGTGACACTCAGTTTTCCTTTGGCTCGCACAAAAGGTTTATTCTTTACAATTTCTATTAATTATGCCCTAATATGTCGTGGAAGCCATATGGCACAGAAGGTTACAGAGTTATGATTATTTACCGACAGATGTGTCTCGAATATTTCTTCGAAACTCATGATTAAAAATTAAATCCCCAAACAAGCACTTTTATCTTCCGATCAAAGTTTGTTTGTTTTTCCTGTAACATCACTCGAGTGTACACTTCGATGTTAGCAGTGAAAGCTTCCTCACTACCCCATTTAACTCTACTGTTTACCTTGAACTAAGCAACTATAACTAAAAGGTTTTTTATTTCTGTTAACTGACTTTATTATTTCGTTTTTTATATCGGTACCAGAACTAATTAAATTGATATTTCTTTTAATTTCACATGAAAATATATTTTATTTTATATATATTCAGTTTCTATAAATCCCTAAATATTCATTATTTTTTATCGAGTATTTTCTTTTCTGATCTTAGCCAATTCGTTTCCTTGGCTTTCAATGTTATTTTACTTACCTATCCTTTGACATTAAAGTAATTAAGTAATTTAACTAAGTAAAATAAACTAACTCTACTTAGTTTATGATTTATAAAACTAGAAAAATGTGGCTCAAAATCAAGGATCTCCATTATTTCTTCTTTCCTTCTTTTACAGATGTTTCCTTATATTTATTAATTTCAGTTTCTGCTAACTTTATTTAACATCCATCTATGTCATCGATGGAGTAACCTACTAGTTCAACAGCCCGAGGAAAAAAAAGTTATTTTATCCTAAAGTTATTTTAGAATTAATTAATGTAAACTTTATACAGTTTGGAAAATTGCGGTCGTTTCAAAACATTACAAAAAACATTGGTGCGGTGCAAACAACTTTGAATTGAAATTAATCCTCGCTCGTTTAAGATCAGAAATTTCTATACTACTCACTTTGCTAATTCTTTCCCGCACTAATGTTCTTAAAAGATATTTAGTTGATTGATTGACTAACTCCTATTTCAGCAGTCTTCAGGATATTAATTTTATTAATATTTCAAGTTGGAAAAGTTCAACATTTTTATTTTACAAAGTATGGCAAAAACATAAAAATGTAACAGTTTAAAAAATTTTAATTCTGTTTTTGAACAATTATCAATGCTGGATATGCATGGAATCGGTATTGAAAAATATATGACTTTATGATGATAATCATCCTGTCATTTTAAAAGGCTCACATATAGGTAAAGTTAATTAAAAAAAACTAACTGTTTAATATATATTGTGACATGAAAACATTTGTCAGACTGGCGAAACCGAAAAACTCTCTGCGCAAGCGCAAAACATATAGTACAAGAGCCCAAGAGGAAAAAAGAGGCAGTTATTTCATCCCAATTTTTACTACTTTATTGAAAACTATGTATAAAATTGATGAGTTTGCGAAGTAGGGGGAATAAATAATGGCGGCTGTTTAAAAACGATAAAAAAAAACTTTTTCATTCGAAGCTTTATATCTTAAAACGTAGCAACAACACAAGAAAACCTAAGAGAATGTCATTTAAAGTAGAGTAAATTTGCTAAAATATGAACCCTAATAAAGCTATTTACGTTGAATATTTCTCGAGATATAGATTTTTAAAAAGCAACATTTCATAAACATGTTGTATGGAACGTACTGTAAGATTAGTAGTTAGTGAATTTATTTTGAAACATCTATATCTCAAAAACTATTTTATGTACAGATATCTTTAAGCACTCAAATTAAAGTTTGTTTAATGTGCTATAAAGTAATTTATTTTCGTAGGAGTAGTATAGTATAGTAGTTTTCATGAAATTTGCTAAAATAAATTGATTTATGGTTGTTCGGACAAACTTTCATTTACCAAATTTGTATTCATATGTGCATATAAAAATTACTATTCCTACGAAGATAAGTGTCATTAACTACTTTATAGTAAGTTAAATTTTCTTTATTTTAAGCGTTGGTATACATATGTGCGTCTTATGGGTCTAGAGATATATTTCCAACATTGTATACGAACAACTAGAAATTAACATTTTGTGAGTTTATTTTGTCAAATATCATGAAAACTACTATTCTTACGAAGATGAAGGTCATAAACTATTTTATAGCACATTAAACTATCTTTAATTTGATTGCTAATAGACATCTGTACGTCAAATGGTTTTTGAGATATAGATTTCTCAAAATAAATGAACTAACTACTGATATTTCAGTACATTTTTAGAAATGTTATTTTTTAAAAAGATATATCTCGAGATCTATTGGACGTAAATAGCTCTATTATGGCTCATATTTCATCAAATTTACTCTTCTTTAAATAATGTTTTTTTTTTAAGATTTTCTACTGTTGTTGGTAGTTTTTAAGATATAGAGCTTCGAATGAAAAATTAATGTTTTTTTAAGGTTTTGAAACAGCCGCCATTTTTTATTACCCTTACCTCTTTGACTAGTAATTATACATAGTTTTCATTAAAGCAATCAAAAATTTGGGTGAGATAACTGCCTTTTTTTCTTCTCTGCTCTTGTACTAGTTCTAGAAAGCAGTCGTGTGAAATGTATTTTCTTCTGCTATTTTAATTTGGGTTTATATAAATTCTGATTAGCTATGCTGTTTTTATTAATCCTTCCTGTTAGTAATTCACTTGATAAAAATTATAGTTTTGTTAGTCTTGATTTATCTTGATGTATTGAAACATACTGGAATTATTAGACAGTTGCAAGGTATACTAATTCAGATGAATCCTTGTAATAAATGAATAAATGTCTAAGGAAGACATTTTTAATTTTCGACAGATTACCTTATATATTTAAGAGAATAATAGATTATTGATACTCATATACTTGCTGATATATATTTGTGGATGGAAAATGAAATCGTGGCATATTATTTAGTGTTTGCTCGCTGTGGGTGGTAGTTTGACACCTGTTAGGTGTGTGTTAATTGGGCACCTGTTACTTGTTTCCTCTTACCTGGCTAAGACCCACCGCTGGGAACAAGTTCCCTTAATAAAGTTGCTAGCTACTGGTCACAGCCTCCTCAAATTACATGACAGTAATTAGTTACGGCTATGAAAATTATTAATGTTCGTTAACTTATGTCTTCCAAAGTTTGTTGTTAATATCATAATGAAATTTTTTTTTTTGGATCGTTATACTCCGGTCATTGATAATTTGGAAGATAAACAACTCAATGCAATGAGCTAATGTTATGAAATGATGGTATATAGTTTAAAATATACTACCGACCAAAAGTTCTCTCGATTTTGCGAGAAATTTCGTCACTTTTTGAAATAAATAAAACGACACCAAAATAACTTTTCAAATGAAACTTTATTACAATAAAATAAATCTGTAGTTCAGAAATAAAAAAAAGACTATGTAATATTTTTCTAAAAGCATGTAGCTTCTCTAAAAATTGGTCTTAGTATCTCTCAGTTCAGTATCTCTTAATGTGTATAATATTTCTTGATTTTTTGGGAGAGCAGTTTGAATAGAAATTTCCCTCCTGGTAAAATTACAATTACTTTTATTTTATTTTTATAGTAAGCAATGCTTGTCTATACCATAGGATAAAACAAAAAGTTAAATAAAAATGTGTAATAATGCTAAAATATAATTTGGTAAAAAATGGATTTTTTTCGTATAAAATAATATGATTTTAGAGGAACGTAGTAAAAAAAAAAAAATTAACCTTTATGTAGTCAGTTAACAACTGGTTATGTATAGTCATCACTACCAATTATTATTTATTTAATTAAAAATTAATCCAAGTCCCTTAATCTTGTAATATTTATTGTAATTCACACTTCATGTATATATAATATATATATATGTATATATATTTAAAACATTTTCATAATCGTGCTTAACAAAAAAAAAATATATCTTATTGTTATGAAAATGATAACCGCAATTGGAGGAAAGAGAATCGAGAAAGTGAAACAAAGGACGTCAAAATTAAGTATGCCTTTTCTGTCAGAAATCCCATAAACGCGATCTAAAAAAAAAATTAATTTTTTATCAGAGTCTAGTGGGACTTACTATTAATTAAAAACTCAAGAAACCAGCAAACTCGATATAAATGATTGCTAAAGCTACTTCGTATTACTTCTATGATATGCAATTACATTAAATGTCGGTCCACACAGATATACTATGGACCCACAGAAGCTTTGTCCAGCTTGTGATGGAACGGCCCTGGAGGATTGTTTCCATTTTTTGACAAATTGCCCCGCGTATCATGAGAACCTAATCCGCTAAGGGATATTAGCCGAAATCAGTTAAATCAGTATGAATTTCTTTCTGTGCCCTCAGGATTGCACCTTTTAACTGTTTTTTTATATATGTAACCCAAAACCTTGCTTAGACCAATACCTATCGTCCCAATAGGAGGTATAGTTTTTTGTTTATATATATTATTAAATATGAAGTGACGTTTGTTATTTTCATGTTTTATTCTAACGAATGTGGATAGCCCAGCTTGGGTATATTGTTTGTTATTAGTTTATATAAACGATCATTTACTCATCATTTTTGTAAAATTACTACAATTAATTATCTATTTCACGTATTTCACAGGCTAACTCTATTTGTACGAGGGTTGCGCCATAAACAAATAAATAAATTATTATTATTACTGCTTCTAAAAATTATGCAGGAGTATGCAAAGTAGGTGGAAACTGAATCTCTGAGCATTTGTAGACTAGAAGCTGGGAATTCCCTATATGAATGCCTCAGTAGTTGACCAGAGATCAGATAGAATAGCTGCAGCCATATTAATGCTCTGAATAAGCATAAATTAACAAATTTTAAGTAAAAAATAACAATAGACGAGAATGAGATCGGATTTTTTCGACTTGAAAAATTCAACTTGAAATTTTTAAATTCTTTATTTGATTCCTGGAGATGATATGAACTATTGTGGTAAAATTAAAAAAAAAATAGTTAATTTCTGGATTTTGACTTTATTGTTTGTTTTTATTTTGTTAATATATGTAAGATTATGGCTAACTCTGAAACGACCAATAGTAAAAGTCCTGTCGGGGAATTGCCTTGTGGTGTTAATGGTTCCCTCGGTTGACTTTTATTATTGGACAATAAAACGAACTTCCTCCCGGTTAGGAGCTATTAAACATTATAGGTCTTTACGAATTCATCAGGGAGAAGGATCATTTTTTTTTAATGGGATTTATACTTCATTTTTTTCTATTAATATTTTTAAATTTATTTGTTCCTTTAGCCATTTATTTTATTCATAACATTTAGTAGTTTATATATTTTAATGTGCTCAGCTCATTTTATTGTCGATGCACGTGACATTTTGTTTCTCTGAATTAGCCGCTTAACTCTTCGACCAGAAGGTGCTTAAAATTTCTTACTCAACATATGTCGTGTTAATATTAATTTATTTTGAATGAAATATGCTTGAACAATCCAATATTTGAAGAAAAAAAAAATGAACATGAAATGTAGAAATGATAAGGTGAAATATAAAATCATTAAAATTATTATTCATTTTACATTTTAAATATGGTCCGGTATATTTATATTTTATGGTATAATTTATATTTTAAATATGGTCCGGGTGCGGTAAAAAAAAACTCAAATAGTAGATAATTCTACTATTTTATTGAGCCAACGTTTCGCCCCACGTTGCAGGGCTGTTTTGACGGCAGTCAAAAACCAAAGTGACTTTGGTTGACGGCAGTCAAAAACCTAAGTGACTTTGGTTGACGGCAGTCAAAAACCAAAGTGACTTTGGTTGACTTTGGTTTTTGACTGCCGTCAAAACAGCCCTGACGAAGCCCTGCATCGTGGGGCGAAACGTTGGCTCAATAAAATAGTATAATTATGGACTATTTGAGTTTTTTCTTTACCGCACCCGGACCATATTCCATTCATCTATACACACGGTCAATCAATAATCTTCCAGTACATTTTAAATAATTTTTATTAAGATATGGTTAATTAACATTAGATATAAAAAGGACTCCATTAATTGTTTTCCTTCGCCTACCTTTCATTTAAGTCCGTTAGATAGTTTCGTTCACGGGTGCAAGGTCCAAACACCGCACGTCGTTAATAAACAAAAATTTATCACATTAGTGTGAGTAGAGAGAATACAAATGTGGAGTATGGCCTGGCTGACAGGGGGTATATTGTGTACATGTACGACATTACTGGATATGGGCACATTTGGTTACATCATCAGCTGGCAAATACTGTGTGTTGTCATTTCGAACATTCTACCGGAGTTAAATACCGAATCGGATAGCTGACCCTTCCATAGTACACTTGTAAAAGAATCATTTCTGGTCTAAATAAATGAGGAAATATATTCAGAGTTAACCCGTGTCTATCTTCGTTAAAATATTATTCTTATCATAAATCCTCAAGTACAACGAATAGTTTGTAGTTTACCTAAACAGTACCTTTTTCATTTTCAGGAATATTTTTATCTATTTCAACATTAACTTGTACCATTTAAAATGACATATCTTTGAAATATGAAGAAGTCCTTAGTAAATAAACTATGTAATAGTTCTGCGACTTTAAATCCGGACTTAATGGAATTTTTTTTTTTATTCACAGTAGTACTGAAAATAGAATGAAAGAACTTTCCTTATCATCGATCATTGCTAATTCTCATATTTAGAATAAATTTCCCAATCCCTAGTCTAAGTCCTTCGCTGGACCTAATCTACTTTTCGGAAATAGCAAACCTCTTCAAACGGTTCAGTTAAAGAGGTAACTCTCCCTACGTCCTAGTTCTTAAATATAATATTATACTTGGTAAAAGAGATACGAAAAGTATTATTTTCCTAACCTTCTTATTTCTAAAAAATTATTGGCAAATGCATTAACTGTTCGCATCCTTAGCCCTAATATATTCACCATTTTCCTGAATAATGTTTTGGAGGATTACCTCTACTTGGTAAAGGTTTCTGTTTAAATTTACTGGATTATTAATGATTAAAGGATGACCTAAGACATTTTAATTATTTAAAAAAAAAGCATTTGTATTAATCACGTTCATTTTTTACGTTTGTTTGAATCGCGCAACAAAAAAACGCTATTCCCACTCCTTCCTTCTTTATTTGTTTCTATCGGTTGCTCTTTAGTACTTGTGACAAATTATTTGTTTCAATTCGCTCTATTAACTTAACCTACTTAGAATCATCATTTATTTTATTCAAACTTTATCTTAAGTTACATTATCGGCGTTTTTTCGTTGATTTTATAAAATCAAATTATCATCTCTCTCTCTCTCTCTCTCTCTCTCTCTCTCTCTCTCTCTCCCTCTCTCTCTCTCAAATAACTTTTTTTTTTTCATTTTACCATTCGAAAATCACAAAAACAGATTGAACCACAGGTCCCCAACCTGCTCAAACCTTGGGGACGCAATTAGAGTTTTTTAATTTTATTTAAACTTTATCTTACTTTCTTACTTTATCATTAAGTTACATAATCACCATTCTTTATTTATTAGTTTTCATTTCCTCTCCTTTATTTTATAATATAATGTTATTTTCATTACATTTTATAATTCATTGTATAGTTCTTTTTTTTTCTCTCTATACAAATATTTTTATTTTATTGTTCCTTATTTGTCCTCGTTCATTTTTATCAACATTGATCTTCTTCGTTATTAATTTTACAATTCTCTTTTTTAAGTTTTAGCTGTGAAGATAAACGAAACGCTCAATCATGATAAGAAGAGATGTTTTATTTATATTATGCTACATTGACTATTCGATATAATCCTTGTGTCTCAATATATTTGACTATCTAGTACTTCTAAAACATTTTAATTTTTTGTTCGGAAGAGTACCTGTATCCAGAATCCCCTACCTCAGTTTTTGTTTTCTTTTATCCTTTAGGGTCATTCTAACTTCCAATTCCCGTAATATTAAAATTAGTTCTATTTAAAAATAAAGTGTTGTATAGTTGCAATATATTTTTTAAATTTATTAAATACTCCATTACTTTTTCGATCATAGATAGAATACTAGGCATAGGTTAGGGGTCAGCCTTTTCAAAGGTTCCCGATAGATCCCTCAGTGGCCTTGGATATAGTATGGAGTCAGTGAAAAGTTCTTTTGATGACCCCTGCAGGTGCCTTTCGGAGCAGTTCCGATCTCAACGGGCGCTATAAATAGGAAAGCCCTCGGAGTATAATCTAAACTTGTGAAGGCTTTATATAGGCCAGTCCCTAAGCACTAAGCCGCTGATAACGTAATCTCTTAGGCATCACCTTCCATTATTAGCCTGTTCTCCTCCTTTTTTTTTAATCTATAAAAGTTTTTCTTCTTTTTTTCCTTCCCGGCTTGTCGAACTTGGGTTAGAAAAGTTATGTTGTAAAAGTTCGTTTCGTTTTAAAAAGTCAGTCGTATCTAAAAATAAATAACTACGAATGATATGGCTACCCCCTTTGTTTCATTTTTTTTTAAATCACTCGTGAATGATATATTGCCCAATAATTTTTTTTGTTAGGTTAAAAAAAGGATTACTTAATAAATTCTTTAGATATATTAAATAATTAATGTTTAATAAATTTATTTCACGCAGCATCCCTTTTTATCGATGCGTTTGTTGTTGACCGCGGAAATTATATGATGAGAGGATGGTTGACCAATGAAGTACATGATTATGTAAAACTTATTTTATTACTGCCTACGTTTCGGTCAGAATTACAGGTCTTCATCAAGGCTAAGAACTAAAAACAAGACTACTATAATGAATAAGAGGAAATTCAAGTAACTAGAAAATGAGAAGGCAGATAATAATTATTATTGGAAGAAACTATATAGCGTAAGTATTGTAACAAGATAAAAGAAATTCGAGGATAAAGTCTTATTAAAATTATGAAAGAGGGAAGATAAAATGACAATGCTTATATACCTTTATTATCTATTTTCTTCTTATTTTGTAGTTATTCTATATTCATTATCGTTGCTATCTTGTATTTTATTCTTAGCCCTGAAAAGGGTCTGTAATTCTAGCCGTAACGTTGGTCCTTGTATAATAAGTTTTTAAAAATTATTATTTCCTAAACTTAAAAAACTTTGTTTTTAACAAAAAAAAAATTGTTTTTTATATATATTTATTCTATTCTTAAACGTTCGGGGATACTCTGTCTCCCTCTTCAGCATAATATAGTTCATTTTAATTTAAAAAAGCAACCATGGGTTATTTTATGTTATTACATAATGTATGATATATCTATATCAGGACACTATTCCCGAAATGTCCAAGAAAAAATAAATGTATTAAAAACTGTTTATTTTATTTTAAGTTTTTGGCCTTAAGGGACATAATTGTTTTTTAATATATGCCATATAAAGATACAAATTGAAAAAATAATAAATTATTCTTTTTTGTTTTCTTCACTGACCGCCCCCACGCCCATCTTCTCGTGAATGTTTATTGTTTAAATCATTGTTCTTTTAGCAAACGAAGTAATGACTATTTTCTTGACTTGATATGTTTTGTTTTGGAGTTTATTTTTCAATTTGGAAATTACAAAGAAATTGGATCGAAAGAAATTTCATCACCTTTTATTTACGTAAGTATTGCGATATATTGCTCTGGAATTGTCTCTATATGAACATTTTCTATCTGAATTCCATGTTCGCTCTTTCCTCAACCTTTGCACTCTTCATTAACCATTCGCTATATATAACCAGACTGTTCGACTTTATTTTGTTTTTCTATTTCGAACTTAATTAAATTATTATCTGTCTTCTCGCAGTACTTTACCAATAATGTGTGCTATTTTCATTGCGCGTTATTAAATACATACAAATGGAGATTAGGGGATGTATATTGGAGCAAATGTGTGGGCTCAGCTGTTCATTAAACCATTATAATGGCTGCCTATTATTAAGCCAATATAGAATCTGCCAGCTAATGCTGGATTAATTTCTAATCCCGGCGTATTTCATTAGTCCATCACTGTTTGTTTATTATTGACAGGTATTACAATTTCATATGTGAAAATATTTAATTATGAACATTTCCCTATTGTCTTCGATCTTCGATGTATACATGGTTTATTTGTGGTAGATAAAGATAAAACTGATGGGATACGGCTTGAAAATTTATTATGTAGTAGCCAAGAAGGCGAAAAAAAAAATTCTATTCATATCAATTTAATCATAGTTTTATTTATAACTAAAGTTTGCCTACTCTGGTTATTAGATCGTTGATACTATTTTTTGTTCTGTTCTATTAAAGAATTTAAAAGATTTTCTTTATTCATTAATTCTTTTTATCATATAATTTTCATACCTTCGGGGTAGTAAATTGAGATATAAAAAATGGTGAATAAATACGTCCACCCTCCGTTTTCCACCAACCTTTTAGATGATTAGTCCCTCTTTTTCCAGTGGGTTGTGTGCCCATTATCATGTATCTATTTTTAAGAGCTAAAATGATTTTTTATTTTAGAATTTAATTAAGTTTCCAGAATGTTTGGGGTGGAAACAAGCAAAGACCGAGTCCGCATCACTTTAATTTGGTTTAACCTCATTTTTCAATCAACCAAAGATGTAATTCAGGAAAATCTAGCGAACCATATTTTTCTGGATAATGTGTCTATTTACGATGTCCACCTTCGTTGTAATGGTAGTGACTATACGGTTGCGTACGTAGGGATGGAAGGTTTCGTTTTATACGTAGGTAGATGAGTCAGCTATCAGTCTTCGTTTTATATTGTCTTTATTTTTTTGTTAGTATTAGCATTAAATAAAGGCCACGGTGCAAAAACTAGTTGTATGAAAAAATTTAAATGTGAGAAAAACAAGATTAAAAGTTTAGCTGCTCCCAAAAATTTCAGATTTTGTTTTCAAATGAGTGAGTTATCAGATAATTATTATAATTAATTTCGAAGTCCTAACTGATTAATGTTCATTTATTTTTTGACATCGCCTGTTTTTCTCGTTGACGCTTGCTTGCACATAGCCTTTTTTTTCCCTTGTATGTATTTTTCGAACCCATTTTTAACAGACATTGAACCTTTTTTTTTACTTTGGTACATAATGCTTTCCTTTATGTATTTTTATCCATTAATCATTAAAATTTTGGACAAAAAAATATTCCCCTCGTAATCGTTCAATTACAGTAAATCAGTATCAATATTGCTTTATATGATTTTATTTTTGTTTTCATCATTTTTTTTTGTAATAATTAAGAGCAACCTTTTTTCTTTTGAGTACGACGAGTTTTTTCCCCTAATATATCAATTAAATGTCTTATCAAATGTTAATTATAATAAATATTCAGAATACCAATTTTTCATTTTAAATTTCAGGTTGATATGAAAATTACCATTCCATTTAATTTTTCATTTTTGTATGTATCCAAATATATTATTATTTATATTTTTGTAGTGTTACTGTTAAGCTTCATTGACTTTACGAAAAATATAAAATCCGATAATAATTAATTTGTCTTCGAAGTAAGTGAGTATTCACTACTTTGCTATGTGAATATTAAATACAGAGAAATGATATTTTAATATGTCCTTTGGCTATTGTCAATATTAAGAAATAGTTGAAATTGTTTTGTTTCAATTAAGCGAAAATAAATATATTATATAAAATTTTATTTTATTTTTTTTAAATCATCTAATTTCTGCTTAAATGAATAGCTCTTGGCATGAACGGTATAAGGGGTCTCTGAAGGGAGCTTTTGTATTTTTCAAGAAAATACGAATTAAGATAAGACACAAAAGCCGAGCGTGATGAAAATAAATTCCAATTAAAGGAACAATGAGAAGAGCTGATCCATGGAAATAATTATAAATAAACTGAAGATAGTGTCTCGCACCAGCGACGGAGTATATGCTCAAATCTTCTCCATACTTTATCCTATTATTGTTTAAATGGATGTGTTTATTTTGATACAAACTATTGGTTTAGACTCTATATTGTGTTTTTGAATGTATATTTTTAGACATTTTTAAGTATTTAGCGTAGTTAATTTTTCATGTTTTCGTTTCAATACTTTTAATAGTAGTTATTCGAAAAATAGTGTTCTATTTAGGGGAAATCAGTTAAGACTCAAAAAGCTTCAAGGTAAATTCGCTCTATATCCTTTTTTCCCTCCTCATCATTTCCATAAAGCATAAAGTGTGTACTTACATATGTACCGATATAGAAACTAAAGGCAAAGTGAGAATACAAATAGTAATTCAAACTTATATACAGAATTTATAGTATGAATCGACCTATTTTTTTGAATGTAGAATAAAAAATATTGGAAATAGGACGGAATGTATCATTATTAAACTTTTACTGTCATTTTATTTTTAGAACATGCCCCAGGGTTTCATGTAAGGTGATATTTCTCTTCAATTTTCCTGTCAGCACGTGCCTCCGATTGTTTATAAATAAACGTTTTCAATATCAAACAGTTTAATTTAAATTTAAATTTCTTTATGTCATTGATACAGATTTATACTAATGAAAATTTGCAAATTATGTTCTATAAATAAGTGAACAGGTAACTGAATAGCTCAAACTAAATGGAAATTAAAACTACTAATGCAACTCCAGTTGCAATTACTAATTTAAATCAAATGTAATTCCAGTTCCTTTTAGCCCATCATTGTCATCAGGACTAAAAAAAGAAAGATTGCATAAATGCTCATCTCACATCAATAGCCCAAAAAATAATCTTGAAAAAAAAGTAAATTACAATTTGTAGTTGGTACTTGACTACTTTATAATGAGCGTATCGATTCTTTGCTTGAATAGTGAAACATCTTTAAAAAAAATAATAGTAAATATTTCGGTTTCATTTTGAAAAGGACTTGCTCCAAAGATATTACAGTAGACAAGGGATTCTCTCTCTACTGGAGTCCCTCTATGTATTATCCCTAAGTTAGAAGGTTATCACAGACTAACCTACGTCGACAGTACAATATATAGAACTGCACAAATTCAAAATAAAATAGTTTTTTTTTTTTTTTTGGTCAATTGTGCTATTATTAAAACAAAGCAGCAATATGTTGATCTCATCGTGATGTTCATCTAACATGGTCTTCAAATTTTTGGTCTCAAAAATGACAAAAATAGCACAACACAACTCGACAAACCAGTCGTTCTCAAAACTTGGAGATGTGTGCAGGTTGGTAAATGAAAGTTGTGTGATGGGCGCACCGCATCATATTTTTTTCCATATTAAGTATTTCATATGTTTTTTAAATGTAGAAAATTGATAAATCAATTTTTTTTTAAATTAAAATTTAGAGATCAATTAATACAATTTTATTTAATAGTTTAATTAAAATCTATATTTTTTTTATGTCATTATCCAGAACATCTACGGTTCAAGCTCCACACCCATTTTATTTAATTTAGAATATTATATTGTTGCGTTATGTAGATCAAACTAAATAATTGGTTAAAAATTGAAACGGTTAGAAAATATCAGTAAAGAAAGGAAAGTTTAAATTAAATGAAATGTTTTGTATATTTATCTTATTCATAATTCATAATTCTAAGTTTTATTTATATTTGAAAACTCACTTGTATTATGGCTCCTAACCCTATTCCATAAATCAAAGTTTAAATTAATTAGGAAAATATTATTTAGTTACTCCAACGTGCAAATATCGTCAGTCCATTCTTATGATTAGACATATTTTTGAAGAATGTTGAAGAATATTGGACTTAGTACTACTCAAACCCCTCTTCGTGCTTATTCCTTCTTATGTTAGTGTTGTAAACCTCTAGCTGGAATTAATATTATGGGTGACTTAAAGTGTACTCGAAAAACTTGGATATGAGTATGTAGCCCAAAACGTGTTGCTTAGAATGATAGCAAACATTGAAGAAAAAATTGAATTTTTGTGTGTTCTTTTTAATAGTCCTTTTTTTAGTTTTGGTCTTGTAATATATATTCATTTACATTTATCTTTCGGTTGATCAAGTGAACGATGAGGGATTACGTTCTCAATTGTTTGAGAAACTGATGTCTTAATAAATCCTTTGGTTTGTGGGCAGCCTCTTCGGACTTGATCTTGACTTGCTAATATGGCGGCTACTTTTAAAAGGGAAATCAGACCAGAGTGGGCAGAGGTAAATGAAAAACTCAATTTGGGAAGGGCTTTTCTTCTATCCTTTCGGCACCTCATCAACTGAGACTTAGAAAAAAAATTTAAATAGGGCGCCCCTTCCTCTCTCTTCCCCCATAAAACTACCCCTTTTAGTCTAAGGGGGTATTTTCCTTACACAATTTCAACTTGCTAATGGAATCTCAAGTTGAATTATTTCCTTCTTATAATTCCAGAGTAACTTTGTTGTTATTTTGGATTTTACACAAAGCCTTGAAGGACGAATACTTTTTAAGTTATATTAACTGAATATCAAAAATTTTATTCAACTTAGAACTTATGATAAATTTTTCAAGATTTTATTATTTTCCTAATATTTATTAGAAATAAATGCTTAATCTTCAAATGCCATTCTGAAGCATACTTCCCGCATTCTTATATTTTGCCATGGAAAATTATTTGTAAATTCGGTATTTTAAAATACCGGAATCAATCGAAAGCTTTGCTACAGGCCAGATAATTATAAGTTCACAAACATTTCTCATTATATAGTTGTTTTAAACTAAAAATAGAACGAATTGTTAGCTTTTCATCACAAACCGTGTTATAAGATCAGACAAATTTATGAAAACACTATAAATTACTACACACAGGTTTGTTATTTAAATTAATTATCTATTTTCTTATTCCTTAGTAAAAAAGATAAGTTGTTGTGTCCTCTCGCACGACTTATCTTATCGCTAAGTCAAATACAAATAATGATTACTATATACATTTTATATAATTTTGCTTTGATTTATATACATTTTAATTATCTTTAAGTTACGTATATACATAGTTTTCAAATTATTTGAAAAAGTAATAACTAAGGTGAATTTGTTAGTTGTGAAAAACTAACAATTGTGCAAAATAAAATTTTAAACAATTATTTACAATGTACAATAAGCCTTTTGTTAACAATACTCTAATCTCGGTGAGTTTTTGTTTTGTTTTGTAAAGAATTAAATTACCTTTCAAATGTTAACATTGTGTATTAATAAATTATACTACTGTGATGTAATTAATTATAATTTTTAATAATATAGTAAATTATATTAATATAATGTACTTTTGGACTACGGCAAAATACAGTTATAATGAGAGTCCGGTTGAATCCGGTTCGAAAGACTCAGTTTTGAAAAATTTCTGCCAACCCTTTATAGTAGGTATAGTAGCCCCTTCAGTAAATCTGATAGGCAACACTGCAATCCTCTACTGTCTTTCAGGTTTGCGTCAATATTGCTGCCGCATGGAAAACTTAAGTGGAAGAACATGTTATGAACATAACTATGAATCCTCGAGGTTTTATTTTTAGAATGGAAAACTAATTTTGAACTTAAATTAGAAACTTAAATTTCTAAAATTTAAAGTTTTAACCGAAAAATTTACCTTGGTGCTAAATAGAAAAGAAATTAATATTTAAAATATTTTTCCAAGAAAAAAACCCCTTATTTTCTTAAAGTGTCATATAACATTTTCTTTCACTTAGCTCTAATAATTACTATGCTAATTATTAATATCTGACTGTAAAACATTACGGGTAGTTTGTGTATAAGTAAATAGTTCAATATTTAAATTTGTAAAATAAGAATTAAACATCGTTTAAATATAGATCAAACTAAATAATTGGTTAAAAATTGAAACGGTTAGAAAATATCAGTAAGACAGGAAAGTTTAAATTAAATGAAATGTTGTATATATTTATCTTATTCATAATTCATAATTTTAAGTTTTATTTATATTTGCAAACTCACTTGTATTATGGCTCCTAAGCCTATTCCATAATTAAAAGTTTAAATTAATTAGGAAAATACTATTTAGTTACTCCAACGTGCAAATATTGTCAGTCCAATCTTACGATTAGACATATTTTTGAAGAATGTACTCACTATTTGCCAATAATAAACAGGATAGGACTGACCCCAAATTTACCAGAAGCTCTCACAGATGAGGAAGCTAAAATTACATTAGTGTTTGAATTTTTAAAAGCACATCGCCTTCTTTATAAATTATAACTGCTCTTCGATTTTTATTTTATTTTTTTTATTATTTTTTTTACTTTTATCATGCCATAGGCGTTGATGACCAGAGGGTTTTACGCCCTTAAGCAACACTCAACAACAACTATTTACTTGGTTTATAAATAAATTGTATATACATGTATTATATAAATATTATATATTTCTACTGTCAGTTGTATCACAGCAATATAGAACACAATGTAATAGACAAATATAGTTGTTTTATTGACTGATCCTCAAGATCCACAAAATATATTTTAGTTATTTTTCAACTTATCATTTTTAAAGATGTTTTACGTTTCTGTTGCAGCCTGATTCGGAGGGAATGGCGGCCGGAGCCGTCGATCCGATGTCAGGTGCTGACGGGGCTGGCCAAGTCCCACGACCACTCCACTTCCGCCAGGCTGAGGATAGACCCCAAGGTTTTGGTCTTTGTCGAAACCACATATTCCCGCCTCGGCAGAGATATTGCGGAACTCTTGGTCTACAATAGGATAAAGTAAGTTGTCTCCGTTTATAGCATAAATCATGAATATCTACTACTATAAGCTATTGTAGATTTCAAAAGACGTATTATTTCTTGAAAATCAGTTATAAAAACAGATGGTGTGGTCAGCACCTATGCCCACTATGCAGGTTTATTTATTTTTAGCCTCTCTATTGATGCCTGTGGCTAATGATGACAAAAAAATGAAATTATTTTTTTTATCATTAATTGTCAGTCTGCTAGTGTTCCTTTAGGTAGTATCCATGGTCCCATCCTCTCTACAGCCTGTACAGCTAACATCTCAACCCATCGTAACACTATCTTCACCACGTATGCCGATGACACATTTATGCTCTCAGTTAATAATAGCATTAATTATATCTCGTTAATTGTATCTGAAACACTCCAATCCCATACCTAATTAAAATAAATTCCATAAAATCGCCTTAATTCTTCGTTGTAAACCTACATAGGTGGGAAAACGTTTTGAGCCACGGCCCCGTTTGTGGACCTACAAAAATTCGCAGCAATCTGTTAAGCTAAAAAAAAAAAATATCGCTACATCCATCCTTAGCGTGGTTGCATATGCAGAGAAATCATTTTATTTTTTTAATATTTTGAGAACGTGACATTAGATTGGGGCACCCCTGTCATGACATACACATGAGGCACCCCAGGGTGCCGTGGCCCCCACTTTAGGAACCTTTGCCGTACAGTACTCTTTTATTACCTATACTATTATATTATCCACTTATCCCGTTGGAACAAGTGCGCTGCCTTGGACTAGTCTGGCCAAACGATTAACTTGGAATCATACAAAACTGAAAAGGCAAATAACTTTAGTTCGATTCCGACTGTTACAAGACTTAGTATACGGTCTAAGCTTCCAATCCTTTACACAACAATTTAATTATAGCCATTAAATGACTATTAAGGCTATTTTGAGTTGAATTTTGGGACTCCACTAAAACCATCGAACTTCTGTATACAACCCTTACCATTCATCGTATAATTCAAACTGCACTTATCACAAATATCATCCATATCGCCCTTACTGTTCTTATGTAGATGATCTAAAATTCGATGACTATACAAACCCACTAGTTTATAACTTTGCTTTCTCTTCTATTCCTGCAACCAATGGGTAGTTTCTCTACAAGACTGTATCGTGTCACTGTAATAGAACTTACATCACATTTACTAGACGTATTTTTATGTAATACAGTTGTAGATTTCAATAAATTAATTTTTTTAAATAATTTGTATGCCAAAGACTCCATGGGTTAGGGGTAACTACACCATAAAATACATTCTTTATGTTATTTTTTACATAAACATTATTGCTAGGTTTAACGGAACAACCTGGGGAGGAGATTAATTGACGACGGAAACACCTAACGACCAAGTGATTACGTTTTTTATGAGCATAATGATTCTTCTGCCGGCAACTTTTCTACAATGGGAGCTTTTAGAAACAATTTTGACTTTTTTTGACATTCAAAGTAATTTTATGTTTCATTTCAGTTTAATTCGGTTATCTCAAACATTACATATTTTAGTTTACTATTATTATTATTATTTTTTTTTTTTTTTGTTAATATTCTTAAG